>NC_079522.1:17779524-17952024 GCF_003711565.1 Takifugu flavidus
CATCCTTGTCTCAAAAAGGCCGCAGAACCTGCTGTATTTGTGTGAAGGGGAATAAGCAAGATTTTTTTCTGACATTTGTAATAATTCTGTATCACACTTCTTGCTATTGTTGACCGTATGAATGGTCCAGTGGTTTGCTGTTATCTTACAGCAAACCACTCAAAGTTAGCTCAGGAACATCAGATCCAGACCATACTGGGGATAGGTTTTACTATTGGTTTGATTCTCAGTCTGCATATGAAAATAGTTGAATAAATAAATTACTGTCTTATATGTAATGAGTTCTAGACAAAGAAACCAGCAGGGAGCCTTTCTATCTTTTCTGAAAACTGCAGAGATGACCCAGTTAACATTGGCTTCACATGCAGCATATGAATATTTCTCAACCTTTCAGGAACATCTACACTTACTTATGAGCTTCAGAAGTCAGCAACACATGAGTCTTGTTTCCCAGCACAAAATTAAACCTTGCCATAGATCTATATAACTATCCCATTAAAGTGATTTTATTT
Source organism: Takifugu flavidus (assembly GCF_003711565.1). Classification (NCBI taxonomy): domain Eukaryota; kingdom Metazoa; phylum Chordata; class Actinopteri; order Tetraodontiformes; family Tetraodontidae; genus Takifugu; species Takifugu flavidus. Next base: position 17,780,037 of record NC_079522.1, read on the forward strand.
CTACCGACAGCAGCAATGGGTTTCATTAAATGCACTAATGGAGTTAAGACAGGGTGTAGAGCCTCGATTAAACCTGTTTAAGTCTGTGTTTGCCCAAGCAGTGAATTGTTTAGGAGTTAATTAGCACATTTACTGTTCAGATAAACCTAAATTAATATCCAAATTATTCTGCTGCCTTACGTTGCATCTTTTATTGAATATTAGAGGCCTGTAAAACAACACCACATACCTACATTGTTTAGATAGAGGGTCACAGGTCAACCGGCAGGCCACCAGAGCGAACAGCACAGCGAGCGGGACCAGCCAACAAAGGTGCAGGACAAGACAGGAATCAGGCTGAACAAAGTCAACAGGAGCTGGCCGCACAAAGAGCCCAGGTGAGGAAAAGAAGTGACATCAACTAACTAGGCGTGAGCAAAAACCAAGCCAAGCCGAGTACCACAAAAGGCTTCCCAATGAACCGGTGAAGAGACCCACAGGTGAATGGCAGGCATTGAGTGTGTCTAGGATGATGCACTGCAGGTGTGTAGAAAAGGTGATGGGAGAAGACCAGGTAACCACCCTGTCCCAAACGGAAAGGCAGGGGAGTAAGAAAAACTCAAAAATCCAAACAAGTTTTAATACACCAAGAAATTCCAATCCCACCAAACAGCAAATTTATTTATTGTGGAATTCAATTACACAGTCTTGTTTTTCCTCTTTACATTATTTTGACCTCAACAATTATTTTTATTATTACTTTTATTATTCTATTTTCAAGAGACCTGTTACTTTAAAGTTTACCTTCTCTCAACAACAGTAATTTCCCTCAGTGGAAATTAAGAGAAAATTATCTTTTTAACTAATAATAATTATGATTTAAGTAATTATTCAGTCTGGGACAAGTATAATTTTGACAAGGCCTAAATATGCACACAAACTTTTTCTCACGCACGTACTGTATGTTTACTGGCCACTGCCATGCTGGATGGGCTCTGCACTTTTCTCAGCTTCATTTAGAGAAAAATGTGGGTATTAGTAGATGTCTGGCAACTGTCTTTAAAAAAAACAACAACACATACAACATAGATACACATGCATGCAATAAAAATACAATTTCCTCACATATCTTCCTCTTCACCTTCAACATTTTCCTTCCCTGTGTTAAAATTACCCAACCAAAAACACAGTGTCACTTGAATTACTGAAGAGAGAGGGAAAGAAAAAAAGAACAGCAGATAATACACAAGGGAAACTGTGACAAAATTCATTAGTGTTAGACTGACAAACACAAAAGCAATTAAATCAGGAAGTTGCATCTAAGAAGTGCCACTTAGACAGTTCTAATGTGAAATTTTAATTTCACTTAATCAATACAAGCTAGTCTGTTTGTTTTACAGATTCAATATCAACCTTTTTAAAATAAAATGTTTTGGCATCCATGTGTCATATACATGTAGGCAGTTTGAGTAAGAGCTCAAACAACAGAAATCAAGGTAAATCAAGGTTTAAAGCAACATGGTGATTTATGATGGAAATGAGTAGGGTACTTCAAGTGGCACTGTAAGTGTGAGCAATGTGAAAGAGTCTCATTTAATAAAGTTTTAAATAAAGATCTTGACCCTTCTACATGGTGTTAGAAGTCCTAAGGAGCCTAGGCGACACGGATAAAAGCGATAACAGATTAGATCGCAAAATTAAATCCACCCACAGACTTTCATTTTGACAGGCCAACTGAGTGGCTGCATTGGAAACAGCGCAAAGCTAAACAACAACAACAGTGCCATACAGGTGAGCTACCTTATTTATGCAATGGGAGTCATTCACACTGGCAGAGGACAGACGCAAAGAGGACTATGATATTGTGGTCTTGAAGTTTGATGAATACTCCCCCCCCAGGAGGAATATTATCCACACATGAGCTTACATCAGCGGCAGCAGAGGCCCGGCGAAAAAGACAAGTGCTTCATCAGAGCCCTATTCAAATTTGTAATCACAGGGAAGCTGTTTGTATATTGTTGTTGATGCAGAGTTGTAGTCTTACACACCTCTCTGCTGCTTCCATAGAACCCTCATCCACCAACAATAACATATTTAACACCATAGAGGTAGTCTCTGTTCCATGGTTAAAAGTTCACCAAACACAGAGCAGAGGAGCGATCAATCACCATAATCTTATTAAAATTAATACTAAAGCACAAGTTGGAGAAACTAATATCACAATTAAGTGTGGACTGTTAAATATTAGATCTCTTTTGTGTAAATCCCTGTTAGTGCACGAACTGATAGCGGATCATCACATTGATTTATTTTGTCTGACTGAGACCTGGCTTCAGGAGGAGGAGTATGTGATCTTAAATGAATCTACTCCTCCTACCCATCTTAATGATCATATTCCTCGTGTTACTGGTCGAGGAGGGGGAGTGGCAGCAATCTATCACTCCAAGTTATCAGTTAATCCTAGACCAAAACATGGTTCCAGTTCATTTGAAAGCCTGACTCTTGGCATCACCCATCTGAACTGGAAGGCAGAAAAGCCACTTCTGTTTGTAGTTGTTTATCGGCCCCTGTTGGGCCACATTCAGAGTTCCTGTCTGAGTTCTCTGATTTCTTATCTGACTTGGTCCTTAGAACGGACAAAGTCATTATCATTGGAGACTTTAATATCCATGTAGACGTTGTAAATGACAGCTTTAGAAATGGCTTCATTTCATTACTTGAGTCAGTTGGTTTCCTCCAGCAGATAAACCAACCAACTCATAACTTCAACCACACACTAGATCTAGTTCAGACTTATGGTGTTGAGGTAGAACATGTGTCAGTGTTCCCTCAGAACCCACTCCTGTCAGATCATCAATGATCACTTTTACATTTATGATTAAGGATTATTCTATGCTCAGAACAAAGTCTTACTATAGCAGATGTCTTTCAGAGAATGCTGTAGCTAAGTTTAAGGAAGCAATCCCTGCATTGATCCCAGGACCACCGTGTGTTTCCCCAGGGATCAATCATTATAATCTTAGCCCTGCTGAGGTTGACTCTATTGCTGAAGGTGCAGCAACCTCACTGAGAATCACGCTTGATTCTGTTGCCCCCCTGAAAAAGAAAATAGTAAATCAGAGGAGGTGTCCCCCCTGGTATAATTCACATATCAGGACCCTCAAGCAGAAAGTGCAAAGACTGGAAAGGAAGTGGCATTCTTGTAAAATAGACAGAAAAACTACAAAAGAATCAGCAAAACTAGTCTGCTTGATGAGGAGGAGGAAAGGAGAGGAGAGGAGAGGAGAGGAGAGAGGAGAGGAGAGAGGAGAGGAGAGGAGAGGAGAGGAGAGGAGAGGAGAGGAGAGGAAACCATGACCCAGTGGGGTGACAGAGGCCTGTCAGGTGATCATGTTTCTGGACCCCGGCAGCCTTAGCCTATAACAGCACAGCTAAGATGTTAACCTAATAATTAGACGACCCCCTAAGTATGATAATTTGTCTGTCTATAATAGTAACTGGAACTACAGAATTAGTAACAAGTGGTGAAAACTTCATGAGCTTCTTCACTGATAAAGTTCTAGCTATCAGAGAAAAAGCTAACCAGGCCATCCCAACAACTGGACCATCACCAGATGTGCTGACTGTGGGAACATACAGGTTTTCCAACGAGCCCTTAAACTCCTTCAGCCCTATATATTTTTCTGGGGCGTCTTCGCAAATTCAGAAATCCAAGACCACCACGTGTCATTTAGATCCCATCCCAACACACCTGTTGAAGGATGTTTTACCAGTGATAGGCAGCTCTATCCTGGACCAGATCAATGGTTCTTTAGTGACAGGTTATGTACCCCGGTCCTACAAGGTTTGTTTCTGTGCTCTGTGCCCGTCCTCTCCTCTCCTCTCCTCTACCCCTCTCCTCTCCTCTCCTCTCCCTCCTCTCCTCTCCTCTCTCTCCTCTCCTCTCCTCTACCTCTCCTCTACCCCTCTCCTCTCCTCTCCTCTCCTCTCCTCTCCTCTCTCTACCCCCCTACCCCCTACATGAGCTTGGTCCCGCTCAAGGTTTCTTCCTGTTAAAGGGGAGTTTTTCCTTGCCACTGTTGATTGTCTGGGGTCAGGCCCTGGGACTCTGGAAAGCACCTTGAAACAATTTTGATTGTAAAAGACGCTATATAAATAAAGATTGATTTGATTTGATTTAATTTTGAATGCATTTTCAGCTTGGTAGGACAGAAAACCCGGCAGGATCGTGGCCCTCGAGGACTGAGTTTGACACATCAACGATCTGGTCACAAGAGGAGAAACAAGCCCCTCCTTAAAGCTGCCAACCCAATCACCCCAGAGGAGCTGCAGGTGAGGAAGGTGGCGTTTCAGATCTGCCTGCCAGGGACGGGGGAATGAACTGGGAAAAGCTCAACAAAAACACTGAATCCTAGCAACACGAGGTTGCACATAAGCACAATAAAGACTGGAAGCTGCGAAAAAACCATGACACAAACAATGGGGAGGAAATAAAAAGAAATGCGGGAAATCTGGCAAAGTGGAACACAGATAAGGTGAAAATTGCCCTGCAAACAAAGCTACATGCCACAAGTGTAATAAAGCAGGACATTGGACCAGTGTGTAGCAGTAGCAAGCCTGTTAATAAGGTCACAGAACATAAAAACGAGCCTTATTTTCTAGGCTTTGTGCACAATGCTAAAGATGCAGCGAAACAATGAATGGCAAGGCTGCACATGGACTTCTTCCCTGTGGAATTTAAAATTGACACTGAATCAGATGTCACCATTATCAACGAGGACAGCAGCTTCAACACATTCACTCCAGCAAGAGAACTGAACCCACTGGGCATCCCGTTGGACAGCCTGGGAGGTGAGCTACAGTGTCTTGGCATGTTGAAAGCTACTGTAAAGACAAGTCCGATAACTGCACATGTCATCAGAGGAGATACAGTTAATAAACTGCTCAGCCATGACCTGTTGATGGAAACAAATCTGCTGAGGAAAGTGGACAAAGTGAGACAATATGCCAGTGGACTTAATCAGGCTTGTGGAGAGTATGGGACAGTAACAACTGACCCTGTAAAAATATTGTTAAAGGATGATGCCCAACCGTATGCTGAGCACACTGTACACCAAATGCCCCTTCCAATGTTGAAGAGTCAAAGATGAGCTGCAGAGAATGGGAAAATGGTGTAACTGAGCAGGTGAAACAATCAATAGACTGGTGTGCCTCAAAGATGCCAGTTTTGCAGAAACACACAGCAAAAGCTAGGATTGGCTTACACCTGAAAAAACTGAATAAATCAATAGAATAGAGTGGTCTTACCCACCTCAACTGAGATAACAGCTAAGATAAGTGGAGCAACTGTCTTCTCATCACTCGATGCCACCAGTGGGTTCTGGCAGATTCCACTACATCCAGACAGTTGTAATTTAACAACATTCATCACACCTTTTGGCAGATACTGTTTCAAGAGCCTGCACTTTGGGATCTCCAGTGCACCTGAGATCTTACAGAGAAAGATAATGGAGACTAGACAGTGTAGAAGTCTTCATGGATGACATCTTGGTCTATGAGAACTCCATGGAGCAACATTTCGTCTGGTTAGAGAAGATGATGCAGCACATTCAAGCTGTATTGAAACTTAATAAGGCAAAAATACTCATTCAGAAAGAGCCAGCTATGGTTCCTGGGCCATCTCATCAACCAGTCAGGGGTCAGACCTGACCCAGAAATGGGGGAAGCTATTCACAAACTGTCACCACCTACAACCGTTCAGGAACTGAAAAGAACAATAAGTCAACTGCTGTATGAGCTTTTAAAAAACAAGAATACATGGACCCCTGACTACACACGGAAGTCTGCGTACTGCTCCAGGCGTCTTACAGAGGCAGAAATATATTATTTATAGATAGAGAAAGTGTCTCTAGCTGCTAAACAAATAACTCTGTGGCTTTGACCAATTCACACTAGAAATAGATCACAAACCACTGGTGCATGTAGTCGACTACGGAAGTCCGGATAATGTCTCTTTGACGTGCCAGTGCCTTCTCATAAGACTCATGAGATGCAAACCAGTGGCAGAAGATGTACCAGGCATAACTTTTGTCATCACAGATTCTCTGTCTCGGAGCCCACAAGCCTACACAAAAGAGATGATGGACACACAGCGATAGCTTGCCATGTAGCCGCTGTGATGGGATGTGATGTGATCCCAGCATCCCCGACCAAAATGGACTGTTTAAGGAAGGTTCCATTAACAGATTGCGAGCTGCAGACTGTAATAACATATATCAGGTCAGGATAGCCAGCATATGCAGCTAACATTGCATTGCAAGCCAAAGAATACTCAAAAGTAAGAAATGAGAGGTCAGAATATGACGGTTTGGTTGGATGAGGCAATTGTGCCGGGTCATTGAGAACTGACGTTCTACAGAAACTGCATGATGGACACCGAGGTCTCACAAAGTGCAGAGAAAGAGCAAATGCAGCAATATGGTGGCCAGGACTCGCCACAAAGCTGAAAACCCTGTAATGGCATGCAGGATGTGTGAGGAGCAGAGCCAGGCCCATACAAAAGATCCTCTCATCTCCACGCCATTGCCTAAGTTTCCTTGGAAGAAAATAGCTTTTGACCTCTATGAACACAAGGACAACTACTCAGTAATATCAGATTACTACTCAAGATTCTTGAAAGTGCTACACCTTCCATCTACCACCAGCGCTCAGATTGTTCAGAGACTGAATGCAGTAACAAGTGACAATGGACCACAGTTTTCTAGCACAAAATTTTAAAAGCTGCCATAACAGCTACATTTCAAGCACGCCACATTCAGTGCTCATCCCACTCAACGGATATGTCATAAAGGATATGCTAAAAGAGTGGTTCAGACCTCTAAAATAATCCCTCATAAGAATGATCCTTTAATTTTCCACGTGAGCTACAGATCGACCCTCTGCACTAGACCTCTACCCCTAGATCATACGTCATCAGCACACAGTGGGGAGCCACTGACACATCTTGAATTCCATCTTCTAAAGATTTCATTTGTTTTGTTTTCCTGTTTTTACTGTTCAAAACCTGTTTTTTGGTGGGTTGGAGGCTTTTTGACCAAATGAAAACCCAAATATTTCTCTCACTCAAGTAGCCGGTGTTTGTGGACTTTTGAACGGTCAGTGGAACATTACTAGGAAGTGGTGGGCTGTTAGGGACCACAGGGTCTTCTGTACTGGCCATTCACATCCTAGCAACACAAGGTCACTACAGCCACTCTGAGCAGAAGATCCTGTGTTTACTCTTCTATATCTACTGTTGTGTGAGAACACAATATAATGACCTGCTAACAAGCATTTCTGGCACATTGATGTGAGCAGACAGGACAGGATTCGAACAGTTCCATCACATTAACTATCACATTAATAGTACAGGTGGTGGTGACAACACCAATAGAGACTTCCTGTCTGGAACAAGGTGCACCCTGTCAGTCTCCTGGCACGCCTTTCGCACGTTTGACCATTTCTTTCTCAGCTCTTATCATTGTGACACCATACTTGATAGTGTTTACAGACGTACTGTTCATGTCAGAATGTACAAAACAGAAACAGAAAGAGCACCATGAAGGCCTGTAAGTACTGGCAAGTACATCTCTGTAATTGCCCTCAAACTTTCATCATTATTCTGATTATTACTGGCCTGGATAGCAGGGGTTGCTAGTTGTTCCACAATAAAACAATGTTTTTTCAATCTTTCAATACACAATTATCAGATGCAATGAAGCAGCATTCCTCCTTCTTCCTCCCTCCACTGACCATTTTGTACAGGTGGCCTTTCTACAAAAAGCAGAAGAGACAAGGCAAGCATCCATCCCTGTAGGCACAGTGCTGCTCATTAACCAAACCCAGGGTCCATTCTGGGGCCCCACCTGGGCACCTTGTTCATCAGGATGCCACATACTGCAGCCATCTGGTGTTGGAGCTCTCCGCACCACTAAACTTGCTAACTCACAGTCGCAGCCTTCTGTCAGACTGGAAGTGTGTGGTTTTGTTTGTGTGTGTGTGTGTGTGTGTGTGTGTGTGTGGTGTGTGTGTGTGTGAGGGGGGGGGGGGGGCTGCAGAGGTTAGAAAGCAGCAGAACTGAGAAGCTAAAAAAATAGGATGCATTATAATCGTGTTCTGCTAATCACTGTTGCTGTACACAAAGGTGTGCATATGTACACATATGTTTAATATAAAATTAAATAATTTGTCAACATTTAAAGTGCAGAACTACAAACAATGATGATGTACTTCATCTAGATTTCAATGGATCTCTTTCTTAGACTGAAAATATGTCATTAAGAGAAAATGGTGGCTGGAGAATTTTACATTTTAACGAGAGTTAATTAAAACCAACCTGATCATCTATATACATATTAGGGTTCTTTAATAAGACAGGATTGGTGTCCGAACTCGTGTTCTTTAAGTACAGTCCATCAATCTGTCATGTGATCTCTAAATCATTATCGTTAGAGCTAAGTAACTAAGGTGACCCAGGGTTTTATGGACCTGTGAGCTTTACTAGATTTATTTATCTGGAGTCAGTCATCAATTGGGTTTTGAGTGTGATTCCTTATGCTGCAGTGAGCCATAGCTCACAATGGTTTTGATCTCTCAAGAGTTTTCAAAAGGCTGATTGTACAGATTATTCAATAACCACATTTATCCTGTAATCCCAGTATCATCTCAAACACATCCATCATGTCCTTAGAGAGGGTGTGTTCACATTGTTGTTAGGGTCAAGGCATCAAACAAGGGATTTACTGTATTTTTGCAACAATAAGGCACACTGTATTAAAAGGCGCAGTCTCAGTTATGGGTGCTATTTCTGTATTTAGCACATATATAAGGCGCACCGTATTATTAGGCACATGCTAAAACATACAGTAAAAAATGACAATGGAAGTAAAACAGTGAGTTTCGACACATTTATTGATCAAACTATTCATTCTTCCGCCACAAAACCATCAAAGTTTTCATCTTCTGTATCTGAATTAAACAGCTGCGCTATTTCAATGTCCAACATCCCGAATTCCTCTTCTTAATCATCTGAATCGGACTCACCGACCGGTTCCGCTTCAGCATTTATGCCGGCATTTGTGAAAGCTCTTACAATACATTAAGACCGTATCATAGCCCATGCGTCTACAATCCACCCACATAACTTGCCCGCCGCTGCCTCATAGATGTGGCTGGGCGCAGTTATCTTTTCGCGGCAGTAGGTGCGGAAGATGGCCGCCCTCTCCTGGTAATCCACGGGCAGCCGCTGCGCCACAGTTGTCCTCACGCGTATGGAGAGATGCCGCCTCCTCATAAAGCGAAAACACCAAGACGGAAGTGCTCAATGTCCATCTAAGTCCAATGTCCTATGTCCATCGCTTTGGCCTTTCGCCGAATGGTGACAGTTGAGACGCCCCTTCCGGTTGTTCGCTGTTCCAAAACCAACTGTTCCACTCGCTCTTCCAGCTGGGGCCACCTTGCTTTGTTCCCGCGGAAACTCAGCTTCGTCTTCCTCACTTGGCGCAGTTCACTTTCTTGTTTTCCCCACTTTCTGACCATGGACTCATTTACATTAAAATCTCAGTATTTTAAGTGCTCCTTATAGTGTGGAAAATATAGTAATCATGAACAGCTGATATTCTATCAGTATATCCTTCTTAGATTTCTTAGGGCGAAAGGGCTTGTTGAATGTCCTGTTCCATAAAAAGAGTTTACATGTTGCATAGGTCTGATGCCTGTATCCACTGACCAATACGATGCGAGCAAGAAGAACAGGTTGTTTCTATTTATGTAGGAAATCAAAGAAACATAATAACAGCAGGATAGGATCGATCTCAGGCCTTACTTTAGCAAGACACTTGACACCAAACAGCTTCGAGATCGTCTCTCATCTGCATTTCACCCTGTCGTGTCTCTTCTGCCGCCACTATATGAGTGTAACAGCGGATGGTTGAATGTGAACTTGTAAAGCACTTTAATCGCTCATTGATGGCTACAAAAGCACTACAGCTAATTTAAAATTTAGCTACCATTTTGAGGAATGAGCACGAGATGATTAAAAGAAGCTGAAGTCAAATTATTACTTTATTGTAATAGTATAGCTTATTGTTAAAGTACTGATGCTTGCTACAATTACAGTCTAGCTCACACTTCTGTAACTTAGAGCCCAATTGCCACTTGGTGGAATATGTTAAAATGGCAAATATTCACTTAGAGCCAGGATAGCAGTGGAGTGCATCTCAGAAATCGTTCTCTATGTACTCTCTGACGCTGATGTCTCCAAAATGTCAAGACCTCAAATCCAGTTTCTGGTGGATTGAAAGATTGTGAAAAGTGTGAATGTAAACCGCAGTTTGGATGACAGGGCGATTCCTGTCAGTCATAACAGCCACAGAGCAGCCTGGACAATCCTGTCAACAATTGAAAAAAATGATTTCAGATCATCTTTTTTCAAAGGTTTCTCCAGACTGATTCAGACACCTGTCAAGTAAGCCACCGCAAGAAAAACTGTAATTTCGCAAATTCGTGAGCTGACTGGCATATGAGAGATGATTCAGCTGATTACAACTTAAGACAAGTAAGGCAAAAGATTTTGAAGCATGAAGCATTCTGAGAGCGGAGTGGTCTATTGGGCTGGTAAGGTATCACTAGCTCCTCCAGGTAGGATGGAGCTAGGCCTCTGAGGACCTTGTAGGTCAAAAGAAGGGTTTTAAAAATTATTCTAAATTCCACAGGCAGCCAATGAAGAGACGCCAGTACAGGAGTTATGTGATCTTTTTTGTCAATGCCTGTCAGAACTCTGGCTGCAGCATTTTGGATCAACTGGAGGCTTCTTAAAGAGTTGTTTGGACACCCTGATAATAAAGAATTACAATAGTCCAGCCTGGAAGTAACAAATGCATGGACTAACTTTTCAGCATCATGCCGTGTCAGTAGTTTCCTGATCTTTGTGATGTTCCTCAGATGAAAAAAGGCACTTCTAGAGACTAATTTAATGTGTGAGTTGAAGGAGAGATTTTGGTCAAAAGTTACTCCTAGATTCCTCACAGAGAGACTAGATGTTAATGAGATACCATCTAGAGTGATCATGTGATCTAACCTATCCCTGAGAGGTTCAGGACCAAACACCATGACCTCAGTTTTTCCTGAGTTAAGGAGGAAGAAATTTGAAGACATCCAGGACTTTATGTCTTTAAGACAGGTCTGAAGCTTCACTAACTTCTCTGTCTCCTCTGGTTTCATGGATAAATAAAGCTGAGTGTCATCAGCATAACAATGAAAATGTATCCCATGCTGCCAAATTATGTTCCCTAAGGGAAGCATGTACAATGTGAAGAGGATTGGCCCAAGTACAGAACCTTGAGGAACTCCGTGCTAACCCTACTGTATGAGGAGGGAACACCATGGACATGAGCAAACTGATATCAGATAAATATGATCTAAACCAGTCTAGTGCTGTCGCTTTAATCCCAATCACATGTTCCAGTCTCTGTCACAGGATGCTGTGATCAACTGTATCAAAAGCAGCACTGAGATCCAGCAGAACCAGCATAGAGACCAGTCCATGATCTGAAGTTATGAGAAGATCATTAGTAACTTTAAGAAGTGCTGTTTCTGTGCTGTGATGAGCTCTAAAGCCTGACTGAAACATCTCAAACAGGCTGTTCCTCTGCAGGTGCTCCAGTAACTGAGTCACCACAACCTTCTCTAGAATTTTAGAGATAAAAGGAAGGTTGGATATCGGCCTGTAGTTTGCTAACACATCGGGATCCAGTGATGTTTTTTTAAGCAACGGCTTAATCACTGCCAACTTGTAGGACCGGGGTACATAACCTGTCACTAAAGAACCATTGATCTGGTCCAGGATAGAACTGCCTATCAATGGTAAAACATCCTTCAACAGGTGTGTTGGGATGGGATCTAAAAGACACGTGGTGGTCTGGGATTTCTGAATTAGCGATGATGCCTCAGAAAAATATATAATATATAATATAATATAGAAGGAGTTTAAGGGCTCGCTGGAGAACCTGTATGTTCCTACAGTCAGCACATCTGGTGATGGTCCAGTTGTTGGGATGGCCTGGTTAGCTTTTTCTCTGATAGCTAGAACTTTATCAGTGAAGAAGCTCATGAAGTCTTCACCACTAAGGGAAGAAGGGATACGTGGATCTAAAACACTGTGACTCTTGGTTAATTTGGCCACAGTGCTGAAAAGAAACCTGGGGTTGTTCTTATTTTCCTCAGTTAAAGAAGAAAAATAAGCTGTTCTAGCCTTGCGGAGGGCCTTTTTGTAAACTAATAGACAGTCTTTCCAGGCTAAATGGTAGCTGTCTATTTTACAAGAATGCCACTTCCTTTCCAGTCTTCGCACTTTCTGCTTGAGGGTCCTGATATGTGAATTATACCAGGGGGCACACCTCCTCTGATTTACTATTTTCTTTTTCAGGGGGGCAACAGAATCAAGCGTGATTCTCAGTGAGGTTGCTGCACCTTCAGCAATAGAGTCAACCTCAGCAGGGCTAAGATTATAATGATTCATCCCTGGGGAAACACACAGTGGTCCTGGGATCAACGCAGGGATTGCTTCCTTAAACTTAGCTACAGCATTATCTGAAAGACATCTGCTATAGTAAGACTGAGTTCTGAGCATAGAAGAATCCTTAGTCATAAATGTAAAAGTGATCAAAGAATGATCTGACAGGAGGGGGTTCTGAGGGAACACTGACACATGTTCTACCTCAACACCATAAATCAGAACTAGATCTAGCGTGTGGTTGAAGCTATGAGTTGGTTGGTTTATCTGCTGGAGGAAACCAACTGACTCAAGTAATGAAATTAAGCCATTTCTAAAGCTGTCATTTAGAACATCTACATGGATATTAAAGTCTCCAATGATAATGACTTTGTCCGTTCTAAGGACCAAGTCAGATAAGAAATCAGAGAACTCAGACAGGAACTCTGAATGTGGCCCAGCTGCTCTGTGCTTGGTGAACTTTTAACCGTGGAACAGAGACTACCTCTATAGTTTTAAATATGTTATTGTTGGTGGATGAGGGTTCTATGGAAGCAGCAGGGAGGTGTGTAAGACTCCAACTCTGCATCAACAACAATATACAAACAGCTTCCCTGTGATTACAAATTTGAAGACACGAGCGAGATAATTAACACTGTGATGATCAACTTTAGAGAAATAACTTTTAATCAAACATCTCAAAAAGGTCCCTTCTGTTTACAAGCCTGTTAAGAAATTCAAGTAACGCAAATTCTAGTGTCGTGACCAAGCAGCACAAATCCCTGTAAAGCTCTCCGTGAGGGTGGATAACATGATTAAGTGGTGCCTTGCTGCCTCAAAACAAAAACAATAGATATGGGGAAGAGCCATTTATCAGCAAAGCGATAGTTTGCCAATGCAAGTTGTCAGTTAAAATCACATCAGTCATAAACATTGATCACTGGTGCTTTGATGTGTGGGAAGATCCCATTTACACAAGACTCAGCATTTCATTTTCATTTTAGATGCTTCTGTAATGATAAATTTAAGGCACCTTTTTCATGCTTATGTTGCATGGCCCAGCAGGGGGCCGATATACAACTACAAACAGAAGTGGCTCTTCTGCCTTCCAGTTCAGATGGGTGATGCCAAGAGTCAGGCTTTAAAATGAACTGGAACCATGTTTTGGTCTAGGATTAGCTAATAACTTGGAGTGATAGATTGCTGCCACTCCCCCTCCTCGACCAGTAACAGTTTTTCATGCTTATGTTCAGAGAGGAGTCGGTGTTTAAACAAAATCTGTTTCATTCGTTCATAAAGGTACCTAAGAAGAATAAGAAATGATGGTTCATTCCAGTTGGGCAGTGCTGGGGATTTGATTTGTGTTACACCTGTGCACACACACAACCACACACACACATGTATACATATATATATATAAATCTCTTCCTTGCCCTCGTGGGCGGTGTCTCCTTCCTTCAGCCTTCTCTATCAGAGGCCTGGGAGTCTGAGGGTTCTGCGCAGGATCTTAGCTGTTCCTGGACTGTGCTCTTCTGGACAGAGATCTCTGGTGTGGTTCCTGGTATCTGTTGGAGCCACCTTCCTTTCCTCTTCTAGATATCATCCACCCACATTTATCTAGTCTGAATGACATCCCGATGTCTTTGCTGTAGATCCTAGTGAGGTGAATCAGGGAGTCGATGTCACGCTCGTTCTTGGCATACAGCTTGATGTCGTCCATGTAGAGGAGGTGTCTGATGGTTGTTCCACTTCGGAACTGGTACCCATAGCCACTCTTTGTGATGATCTGGCTGAGGGGCTTTAAGCCTATGCAGAACAGCAGGGGGGACAGGGCATCTCCTTGATATATGAAGTATTTGATGCTCACCCGTGCAATTGGCTTTGAGTTGGCCTCCAGAGTCGTGTTCCACAGCTTCATGGAGTTCTGAATAAACTCTCTTAGTGTCCTGTATACAGCTTTAGGCATCCAGTATCCACGTGTGCGGCATTGAGTCATAGGCTTTCTTGTCATCAATCCAGGCAGTGCACAGGCTGGTGTGTTGTGTCCTACAGTCCTGGATGATTGCCCTGTCGACCAGTAGCTGATGCTTGGCACCTCTGGTGTTGTTGCCTATGTTTTTCTGTGCTCTGCTCATGTATTGATCCATGTGCCTACTGATCTTATGATCTATGATACCTAATAGGAGCTTCCATGTGGTGCTGAGGCAAGTTATGGGTCGGTAATCGGATGGTATTGTGCCCTTCTGGGGGTCCTTTATTATGAGGACTGTTTGGCCCTGGGTTAGCCACTCTGATTGTTCCCTGATGTTAGCAGCTGGTTCTTCTGTGCTGCCAGACGTTCATGGAGTGCAGTCAGCTTTTTAAGCCAGTAGGTGTGAATCTATCAGGCCCTGGTCCTGTCCAGCTCTTCATTTTGGACACTCTTTTTTTATATATACATATATTTAGTCAAGGCTAAATAGCTACCCAGCCCTTTGTTTTTTGCTGCTTCCCCCTCTCGCTTGTGATTTTCCCCTGGCAGAGTAAGGGTGGCAGAGGTGGCCAGCTGATGGAACTGGTGGGTTCCAGCCCAATCAGATTAATTAAAATGTTTTCTAACTATGGCATTGGTCTGCAGTGCAAGCAGTGCCCTTCAGACCTCGCTGTGTTTCACTGGGAGCTGCTTGTTCCTAAAAGATACACCAGGTAATGATAATGCTTCTTGCTCACCCACAAAATAATTTGTGGGGGGTGGTCTTTGCCTTCATTCAGTTACATGAGTTGGATCTGAAATGTGGCACAATATCTTAAATGACACAAACACATTTCTTTTGATAATGCTTTTGCTGTTCCCCCAAAATCAAAACCTGCAGGAAGATACTGTTTTGTCATTTTTGTACCGGATTTCTAAATAGTAAGCTAGGCTGGTGAGTGGACCCACGATACAGAAACAGAAACACGGAAGTGCGTTATAGACAACTACATGCCCTCTGGACCTTATCCGAACCATTCTCCTAAAAACAATAGCTTCCACTATTACATTAACTCTTTCTTCCCACTGGCACCTTTCCATCCACATTCAAAGAGGCTCAGGTTACGCTCCAACTCAAGTGGAAAATCGCCCGGTCTCCCTTTACCTGTTCCTGTCAAAGACGATTGTGTGGGTTTAATGCAGATCACTGAGTTTCCTTCACAAAACGACACTCAAAACTGCCCAAGCAGCTGTTCAGTCTTTAGGCTACCTTGATGCTACAACTACAAACCCTTTCTTTTTTCAAAAGTTTTACTTATTTGCAGAGGCTGGGAACAGAGGGTGGATGGAGAGGACATGTCGGACGAGAACCTTGAAGATGAGTGCGGCTTTGCCAATCAGATTGTGATGATGAACTGCAGCAGAGGGGAAAAACATCAGCAGAATAACCCAGGAGATGACAGGTTTACAACAGACTGGCGAGGAGTGAGTGAATGAATCAGTCTTTTAAAGCTGATAGGAGGTGGAGCAGAATGAGGTGCAGGTTTGTGGAGCATGAACAAACAGACAACAGCAGGACCACACAACAGGAGAAAAACCCCAACACTAAATAATGAATTGAAATAAATTTTATTTTATTTTCACTCAATAAAAACTCAAAACAGTATTCTGAGAAGTGTTTCGGGACACGTCCACACAACATGCGATGTAAAAATGTATGTATTAAAAATCTGGCATCTGAGAGCACCAAAACTGGCTCTGAGGGCTCCGCAGGCCTGCAGGCTGATGTCAGGTGTCACTTCCTGAGTGTTGGTGACAGGAGAGCATTGAGCCTGTCAGTGAGAAAAGGATGCTGTAAGACCTCCAGAGGTTCAATACAATGATCTTGGTTCTGCTGAATCAAATTTTTTAGGCATTTTCAACAGGTCTCCAAGGCTTGTGTAGCGCTGTTAGTAGTAAAAAATCTTTAGAAAGAGCTACAGTGCTGCTGCCATCAATTTATTAAGTTAAGTCATAAAATTAACAATTATCATACTTTATCTGCTGTTATCTTTGATCTGAATGATATGGAAAAAATATTTTAATCATAATGAGACTGATTTTAAAAGTTTTCAGATTATATGATTAACAGCATGGCAAACTAAACAATCAAGTCTTTTAAATAGCACTCTAGATCAAGATTAGCATGGTTAATGTGACAGTTTTGCTCTAAAAAATGTGACAATGTGTAAAAATATCAGTTCTGTATGGTCCCTGTCATTAATGAGTTGGGAAGAAGGTATGTGAAAACTACAAATGTGGAAAAAAGCACACTTTAAAAAAAAGATTAAAAAAAACTTCTAATTAAATTGTATAATTACTTTTATTTAAAGCAAACACAAATCAGAAAACATCAGAGATTGTATAGACTGCATAACAACTTCATAAAGTAATATCAATGTGAAAATATCCCAGCTTTCTTATAATTAATGACCTCTAGATTAATTATTATGGATTAGATATTTTTCTTAACTGATCTTTGCATATAGAACAGTGCCTATATTTTTTTTCATTTATTATATCCAATGTAATCACATGTTTTGGTCTAATGAGGTCATCATTAAACTGTGGGAAAGACTGTTTGAATACAATTGTTAATTAAGGACCTGGCCATGAACGTGCTCATCACAAACTGTATGTGAAGTGTTGAAGAAGTCATGATCTGTAGCAATCAAGATATTAATACAGCATTAAAAAGAGGAGAGAACACACAGCCTTCGGTGAAAGATGGGACCTCAATTGACAATGTTTGGACTCAGAGTCCAAATAAACCAAAGTTAATAACTCAGTGAGTTAGTTTTTTATGTTAAAGTCTAAAATAATGTTAGCTAAATGCAGTATAGACTATTAAAATCTGTAGAAAAATCAATACAAGGTACTTGTGTGATGGGTTAAAACCCCTATTTAGAGGCCAATGTTGCTCGACTGGCCATACATATAAAACTATCAGTACAGTGGACATATCATCATTGCTGCTCTCAGTGGTGACTGTTTTCTGTCCTGTGGTGCGCTGACTGCTGACAAATGATGTGTCACCACAGATGAGTGGTAACACGCCCAGATACAAACTCCACAACAGTGACATGATTTTCTCCGTGTCATGTGGTCAACATGGTTTCATGCCCACCTCGTCTCTGTCTCAGAAGATGGAACAAAAGCTCAATCCCTCAGCGTGTGATCTATCATCGGGCTGTTGGAAAATACATCCAGGTTCAAGTATACTCGATATGACTTCAATATTTAAACAATTGGATTTACACATTAATTGAAAAAGGCAGTTTGGAATTGAACAGTAATTTTTGTGTTTTTCAAACTGGTGTGAGCATAGTCTTATCTTTATCTGACAGTGCTTTCACGTAGAGAAGATTGGAGAAAATCTGACCAATCAAAACCTGTAAATGCCATTATTGGTATATACATTTCAAACATTTTTATTAAAGTGTATATTTCCGAGCAACTACCACTGTGATGTGTGAAACAGTTGTAATTTGTAATTCCTAAGGTGAATAAACCTCATCCTGTAGCGCTTCACCCTTCTACTAAGAGGGTTTGTCCTTGACATGACAATAACTACCATATTATTTATGTAATCACACTGTCAATGCTGCATGCACTCAGAATAGGCTCAGGGTCATCTCTCTTTAAATGATTGCTATGTATCATATACCACAAGGGACTCTGTTGGAAAACACATCCATACATCTTCTACCACTTTTCCATTGATGGGGTTGTATGGGGGTGGCTCATGCTAATTTGTCAGATAAATATTACAACAAACAAAAGTGAAGGGCCACGTGGTTTGAGATCATTAAGGCAGAATCAGAAATGTTAATTTATGGCCACAGTATTGCAAACTTCTAGAGTTCATACTTTACAGTATACACATTTCATTAGGTTTGATGTATACTTGAATTGGAACTGTACTTGGGTCGCGAATGATGGTGTTTCACAAAAGTACTACAACCTAGGACTGAAGACTACACATACTGAGGAACAGTCTAGGTCATCTACTTTACCAATGGAGCACTTAACAAAACAGTTAAGTAGAATATGCAAAATCTACATTGAAATGCCCCTGGCCCTAGCACTGTGACCCCCGAAAAGGATACAATAGTCAAGAACAAAAAATAAATAAAAATGTTGAGCTGCCGACCCTGACTACCTTGAAAGTTCTAGAAGATTAAGGAATACCTGACAATCTTCAAGATACCAACAAAGAAATAGAACCTGACAAGCACATAAAAACAGACGTCACTATTCATTTTGTGTCAAGTTGCCAAAATCAATGAATAGTGTTAAATTTCAGTGGTTTCCACATTGTTAGTCACATCTGGGCAAAGCTGGAAACTCCTCAAATACAAATGCCACCTTAAAGGTCTTCCTGCTACTCTCAGGCAGCGCAGACAACCTCACACAAACAAAGAGAATGCCTCCCAAGTTCTCCTCACATGAACAATCTAAATCTTCCTACAACCAACCCCTTGTTGCTTAGTAGCTGCACTCAGCAAGTCCGTGCTGTCTCTCACATTCACATACATTTGTTTATTGTATGTTGTATTAAAGGGGAGTTTTTTTCTTGACACTTTTGTTTGTTGGGATCATCCCTGGGTTTCTCTAAAGCGCCTAGAGACCATCTTGTTTGTAACAGAAGCTGTATAAATAAAGATGATTTGATTACTTTTTCGAAAGAAGTATTAGAAACAAGACATCTCAAACATTGACACAGAGTCTGGCAACC
This sequence comes from Takifugu flavidus, assembly GCF_003711565.1. Taxonomy (NCBI): domain Eukaryota; kingdom Metazoa; phylum Chordata; class Actinopteri; order Tetraodontiformes; family Tetraodontidae; genus Takifugu; species Takifugu flavidus. Next base: position 17,799,273 of record NC_079522.1, read on the forward strand.
AAGACCATTAAATTTCAGTACCGTCAACGTTATCATTTATTTCATCAGGACAACTCTGTGTAATCCTGAAATGAGTTATATGGATCAGGGTGCCTCTTGTTATAAAAGTCTGTCTATCTCAGTCCAGAGTGGAGCTGCAACCTTGACTAACCTTGTTGCTGGATGCTTGGCTTTCCATTAATGAGGATAAACAAAGAAACGCAGACAGAATTCAAATGTCCAGCCGCAGTGATCTGCAACCATCTTGCAATGATAATGCTGTTTACATAATTAATCAGCCAAAATGTAGCAAAATGAATCCCCAATACGTGCTACATTATCTCTTAAGTTAATACTGATCTGCAAATGGTCACCAGAGGAAATGAGAACAAAGTGTTTGTAGTTTTGCGTTGAGAGATGTGATTGTGTTTCAGTCCTGATCGCACGCTTGGCTGGGTCAGAGAATCATTAATCTTCATTTCTGCACTTTGGAATTTGTTATGATGGTCCCCACTGAGTCCTTTCTCTCCACCTCTCCTGAAAATGTTGCCGGCCTCACAGACGGCAGTAAACCTAATGGCAAAATAATGACAAATAAATAAATAAACCAAAAAAAACCCTGGGGCAAACAGCGTGTAAAAAGCCTGGAGGATAAGATGAAGAAACTCCAAAGGGGTTTCTGAGTCTTTGAATTAGAAAAATGGATGAGACAAATATTCACAACATTTTAAGATGCCCATATTGAACTAAGGCTATTTCCCCCTGTGGATTCCTGGGTAATTACATGCCCACTGGAGATGCAAAGAGCTTATATGTGAGAGAATGTAATGAAGGAAGATATAAAAGGAGTCATCAAAAGGAATATTAAAAATTGGACCCACAAGAATCAAAAGATTCAGTGGGTAAAATTCACTGCAGCTGCTGAGGCATCCCTCAGGTTTTTAGATTCCTAGTTAAGCTTTTTCCTTTTCTTTCTGAAGAATATCAATTAGTTTCATCAACAAGCATGTATGAATCCTGTAATATTTGTTGTTTGTCTCAGATTGGGTCATAGAATGTTCAGTTTATTCTTTATTCATCCATTTTTAAATGAATACATCGAATAATACCATTGAGTGACACACAGGGAATCCTAAACCTCCACCACTCAGAAAGCATGGATTTCACAGTATGATCTTCTGGAACTTTAGTGTTTATGAATAATCTTTCCGAGTAATTAGTCTGAATATGAAACGAGCCTGTTTTTGTCTCCACAGACCCAGACTGAAGTCACATTGCGTCATCCCTGAAGGTAGGATCAAATCCAGCTTGTCCTACTTTGGTCACTGGAATTATAGAATTTATCCAACACAGTCTTTTCCTGAAACACTTTGTAGAAGAACCTTACACTCAAAGCACATGACTCTTACCTTTAAAATGTAAATGAGGATGTCAAGGCAAAATATATGTTCAGGATGATTTTCAACATTCTCTGTTTAGTAGCACAATTTTTTTTTTTTTTTTTTGTAGGCTACAGGCTCAATGTGGCCAGGTTAAAATACAGTATAAACAGTGGTGAAAGTAGATCACAACCCTAAAGTATTACTTTCTGTATCTCAATTAAAGTGATTTTTAAGTAAAATGATGACTAAAGATGTAAGGACAGTTATTACAGCAAAAAACAGAAAAACTAATGAGCTCATATGCATCTGACCCTCAACATCGAACATTGTTTTACCTTACTCTTATTTCAAAACAAGTCAACAATAACTTTGAAACTTTGTATGTTTATTCAGTATGTTAACTAGAGATTCACGCACTGAGAACTTTCTCAAACACAAGTTGACTACAAGGGGTGGTACCAGATCAATAATCCTGTGCAGAGTTAAATGCTCCATCTTTTGAACCAAGACACTGAAACAACAATGATCAGACAGATCACATCAGCCTCATCTGAGACATTACTTTGTTCTTAGGTAACCTCTGGATAAATGGTATGACAAGGTTTACGACACAAGGTGACAGAGGCAATGGATCTCGTTTTATCTTGATGTATTCTGATCATTAAGATTCTCGACCTTGAAAACAAAATGCCGACGTTTCACTTCTCCTGACTCAATGCAGTTTGCACAGAGAGGTTTGTCCTTAAAAAGCCAATTAAATTCTTGTTTGCATGTCATTTTTATTTATGTTACAACAGCTGAATAGCAAACCTTAAAAACTGGTTCTTAAAAGGCCACGTGGACCGAAATTTAGAAGAAGAGATATGCAATTGTGTGTGTATGTGTGTGTGTTTTGTTTGGTTATTTGTTTGTGGGGTTGTTGTTGGATTGTTGGGGGAAGAGTTATTGTATGTTGAAAAAATGGAAACTGATTCATTCACACATATGCAGTGTCACTCTTAGGGGTAGTTTAATCACCAACAAACCCCATGTGCATGTTTTTGGACTGTTGAAGGAAAGCAGAGAACCTGAGCAAATCCCACACACATGCTGCGATGCACCAGGACCTTCCTGCTGCATGCTCAAGGGTCAGGCTCTGGGCTTCTGTAAAGCATCTGGAGGGAACGCTTATTGTAACAGATCTGACAGTTTCAGACTCATTTTTTTCAAAGCATATGTCGAGAGGAATGTGATTGTTTGCTGGTGGAAAGAGATCATCGCACCAACCAATTGTTTAATGTTTATGTTGTAATTTTATTTCTATTTTATTATTTTATTCTATATTTATGTATGTGCTTATAATGCTTAAAATATGTATATATTATATATGCTTATAATGCTTATTTTATATATATATGCTTATAATGCATATAACATTCTAATCTTATTTGTATTTTATTTATTCTATCTCTATACTTTGTAAATACAAAACCTACACTAATATAGGCTGCTACTAGAATTTTAGGCTGCTACTACAATTCAATTTCCCTATGGGGATGAATAAAGTAAATCTTGAATCTTGAACACACTTTGAAAAGTTGCACTCAAGAGCATTTAAAACCAGGTATTCACAAGGATCACATGCATGGTTAGTTTTTCCTGTAATCTGTCCATTTTGTCCATTTTTAGCAACTGGACCACGTGTAACATATTGTTGTTTTTTTTCTCTTTAATTTTACAACAAATACAACTTTTACAGCAAAATCTTCTTGCAAGAGTGGAGATGGCCTTTACTCCTGGAGCTCTAGATTTTTACTGTCCATAGTTATGTGTGGGGGAAATTAATGAGGGAGAATAGATGGTATTTGCTGCAAAGACAAAAAACCTCTCTGTCCGCAAAGAGAGATCTCAGTGAAAACCCACTGCAGCAGAGTCTATAGACAATCACAGCGGCATTTTAATTTGTCCCCTCGATATCTTATTTGCCAAGTAGGGACCCTGGAGGGGCCTTGGACCAAAAGAGCACGTAGCATTATTGAGCCAGCCAAGGATCACACACAGGGCTTAATATTGATGTAGACGTGACGAAGGAGAAGTGAAAGTCTGACAGCTGGGGCGGGGAGGGGGAGACGAATTGGAAGAGGGCGAGGACAGATGAGAGGAGACGCACAACTACATGGAGTTTATAACAAAAGGAGGGTGGTCACCCCTTAAATGTGACAGAAAGCAGCAACCTTGTTGAAGCCTACCAGATATTTTCTAAATTTTTAACTGATTAACGTTTAGTCTGAGACCCCGAGGAATTTATTATTCAGTAACTTGTCCTAGGAATCTGCTGACTGAACTAGGGTTGGGCAAAGTAGGTGAGCCATGTTTACAAGCCAGCCTAATTCAATTTAGTGTTAATCAAAAGCTAGAAAGAAGTCCTACACAGATGGCGATAGCTGCAACCGAGTGGAAATTACTGGCTGTTGCACATCTAATAAAGAAACAATTATTGTCCACTTTCAACAATAACAATTATTCTTAATTTGGAGGCAAAGACCATTTGCCTGTTTTGTCAGGAAGTCTATCCAACTATGGGGGGTGGGGGGAATTACTGAGAGAGGCTGTTATTATGGTTAGTCTTTGGGTGCTTGGTGCAGATACAAGGTGCTGTGCCTGATCTGATCATTTTCCATTTCTAGGAAAACGTGGTTTCAAGTCAAGGTTTGTCTTCAGTGTCGAAGAACAAACCTCTAATCTGGCTTTAATAATTCACTGCCAGACTGTCTTCTGTCATTACTATGCAGATGATGCACAGTCTAGCTACTATTAGAAACTTTGTCAGTGACATCAAATAGAGAGTTTTAAACGTTCTCCAGCTAAAGAGCTTGAAATCAGAAGGTTTAATCTTCTGAAAGTTTCACACATCATTAAAACTTCTTTCACAAAGTTTCACATGGTATTTCACTGCAATCCTATCCATAATGTTTAGTATCTAAATGCACATTAATTAATCTCCAAACTTAATTCTGTAAACCCCCAACTCCCTCCATTTTTCTTGGACTCTGTCTTTAACAGACAGCCTTAAACCCTACCCCTTTTTTTTTTTTTTTAGCTTCCCTTCAATGGCTCCCTCAAAGATTTGGATGTGATTTTAGATTTTGCTGATAATACATTTGCACATAACCCAACACGATTAGGCACACTCTCTTCAATCCGTCATCATCATCTTATTTCCTCTTTTTTCCGCTCTTACCATTTGTCTTGAAATTTTGAATTTCATTCAACTTATTGGTTTATTAGCTTTCTTTGGTCCTCTAATCAAGAGGATGGTCCTGAATAACATCACTATAGTACATTTGAATTAAATTACATTAATTCATGTAAAATATCTTATAATTCTTATAAATATCTATAATTCTGATATAGGTGAAACACTGAGACCTGAATCTTTAGCTGACATAGACGGTAACAAAGCATCAGTTAAGATGTGACATCAGCAGGTCGGGACTGATCAAGCCTCTGAGCTATTATAAAATAGTTTTGATTGTTATAAATTAGTTTTCATTTTGATGCTGACCAATCGCGATCACAGGACTGCAAATTCAGAGGTTATCAACCTGTCAATCAGGCAGACAGTTACTTTTTAGTGGATGTCAATCTAGGCAAGGGTTGGTATGTAAAATAACTGTTCCCTAATTAGTATATCACACTATGCATCCATAATATAATCTGTTGCCAGAACAGAATTGTGTGAATTCCATGCTGGAACAACATGCTGAATAACAAATTGGTATTGATTGATTAAACCACCATCTATCAGTGTGGAATATCTGCTTTTTGTAATACACCAACTGGCTGTACTTGTCTCAATGGACCTGTTTTTGTAGACCAGAACAATATATTTTAGTTAGAGTTGTCACCAAATAAAGTCACCAGTGAGCACCAGTCAGCATCCAAATACAATGGAATGTCCCAAGGACACCCAGACCCAGACTATCCATTGCCAAATTCCCAATTGATCTCCCTTTCCATTAGAGATGAGTAATTATTCACTTAGCCCTGGAGCAATCTCACACCTGTATAAAGATATTACATTTTAGACCTAATAAGGCACATTCAGACTTCCCTGCATCCCCTTCCCTCCTCAGAGGACGACACAGACTTGAAAGACTCGTCGACAAAGCAAATCAATATCTAATTACAAGCCGCACATTACAGTGCTGTGGCGAGGGAATGGACAGAGGCCTTCCTTTCCTCCTTAAACCAAGGACTCAATAACACGGTGTAGATTATTTCTTCACCCGTCATTTGCATGCTACCCCAGTAATGGCCTCTCGCTTTCCAAACCTATTACCTATTCTGCCTTAAAGTCAGCACTTTTCAGGGGGAACGGAGATTTGTCTTGCCACGCTCCATCACTCAGCTTAAGTTGCATTCAATTTACAGCAAAATGAGGCAATAACGTCAACGGTGAAGGTGTGTTTATCTCGCCAGTATTTTCAGTGCAATTTTCGAGTTAGAATCATTTAGGCAAGGATTAATTTTGTGTGAATTAGGCCCGTTCATTTGTTTTTTGTTTTGTTTTTTTGCTTCAGTGCAAAAAATAAAAAATCAGAGGAAAATAAGTCAAAAGCTCATCAACTTCTATGTCTGTAAACATCCCAGGCTAATTTGAAACAATATATTTTTTTCAATATATTAGAAAAATGATAATCATGGAAGAGTGGACCAGCTCTACACCCTCAGCAGGGTCCTCGAGGGTGCACGGGAGTTTGCCCAACCAGTCCACATGTGTTTTGTGGACTTGGAGAAGGCATTCGACCGTGTCCCTCGAGGGGTCCTGTGGGGGGTCCTCCAAGAGTATGGGGTGTCGGGCCCCCTGATACGGGCCGTCCGCTCCCTGTACGATCGGTGTCAGAGTTTGGTCCGCATTGCTTGCAGTAAGTCGAACTCGTTTCCGGTGAGGGTTGGTCTCCGCCCTTTGTCACTGATCCTGTTCATAATTTTTATGGACAGAATTTCTAGGTGCAGTCATGGTGTTGAGGGGGTCCGGTTTGGTGACCTCAGGATTGGGTCTCTGCTTTTTGCAGATGATGTGGTCCTTTTGGCGTCATTGGCCCGTGACCTCCAACGATCGCTGGATCGGTTCGCCGCCGCATGTGAAGCGGCTGGGATGAAAATCAGCACCTCCAAATCCGAGGCCATGGTTCTCAACTGGAAAAAGGTGGAGTGCCTTCTCCGGGTCAAGCAGGAGATCCTGCCCCAAGTGGAGGAGTTCAAGTACCTCGGGGTCTTGTTCACGAGTGAGGGAAGAATGGAGCGGGAGATCGACAGGCGGATCGGTGCAGCACCGGTCCGTAGTGGTGAAGAGAGAGCTGAGCCGAAAGGCGAAGGTCTCAATTTACCGGTCGATCTTTGTTCCTACCCTCACCTATGGTCATGAGCTTTGTGTAATGACCGAAAGAACAAGATCACGGGTACAAGCAGCCAAAATGAGCTTCCTCCGTAGGGTGGCTGGGCTCTCCCTTAGAGATAGGGTGAGAAGCTCTGACATCCGGGAGGAGCTCGGAGTAGAGCTGCTGCTCCTCCGCGTTGAGAGGAGCCAGATGAGGTGGCTTGGGCATCTAGTTAGGATGCCCCCTGGACGCCTCCCTGGTGAGGTGTTCAGGGCATGTCCCTCCGGTAGGAGACCCCGGGAAGACCCAGGACACGTTGGAGAGATTATGTCTCTCGACTGGCCTGGGAATGCCTGGGGATCCCTCCGGATAAGCTGGAGAAGGTAGCTGGGGAGAGGGAAGTCTGGGCTTCTCTCCTTAGGCTGCTGCCCCCACAACCCGACCCCGGATAAGCGGTAGAGGATGGATGGATGGATGGATCCTTGCTCTGATTCTGTGTTTCAGTCTCATCAATTAATCAACAATAGAGGATAATTCAAATGACACAGACATAGTTTATTGAAACTAAAAAAATAAAGATTGATTGATTGATAGAGCACTGCCATAATTCAACCTATTCATGTAAATAGCTTGAATTTTTTTGCATCACGAATCTGATGGTAGTAACAGAAATTTAAAACTATTTTGAGAGAACCACAGATGAGCTCAAGAGACATCTGTATACGCAAAAACGATGTCGGACTCCGTAGCATTCTCTGGTCCCCTCCCCAATCTGGCCAGCGATGAGATGTTTAGCCGCATGTCGTCGCTTCGTCGCTGGCTGTCACGGTGGTGCCCCGAAAACCAGGTGGCCTTTGTAGACAATTGGAGCACTTTTTGGGGAAAACCTGGTCTGATTAGGAGAGACGGTGTCCATCCCACATGGGATGGTGCCTCTCTCATTTCTAGTAATTTGGCTAATTTTATTAGACCCAAAGTGACCTGACAATCCAGGGTCCAGACCAGGATGCAGAGTTGTAGTCTTACACACCTCTCTGCTGCTTCCATAGAACCCTCATCCAGGGGGTTTCCCCAGGGATCAATCATTATAATCTTAGCCCTGCTGAGGTTGACTCTATTGCTGAAGGTGCAGCAACCTCACTGAGAATCACGCTTGATTCTGTTGCCCCCCTGAAAAAGAAAATAGTAAATCAGAGGAGGTGTGCCCCCTGGTATAATTCACATGGAAAAAACCTGGAAAGACTGTCTATTAGTTTACAAAAAGGCCCTTCGCAAGGCTAGAACAGCTTATTTTTCTTCTTTAATTAAGGAAAATAAGAGCAACCCCAGGTTTCTTTTCAGCACTGTGGCCAAATTAACCAAGGGTCACAGTGTTTTAGATCCACATATCCTTTCTTCCCTTAGACTTCATGAGCTTCTTCACTGATAAAGATCTAGCTATCAGAGAGAAAGCTAACCAGGCCATCCCAACAACTGGACCATCACCAGATGTGCTGACTGTGGGAACATACAGGTTCTCCAGCGAGCCCTTAAACTCCTTCAGCCCTATATATTTTTCTGAGGCGTCATCGCTAATTCAGAAATCCAAGACCACCACGTGTCTTTTAGATCCAATCCCAACACACCTGTTGAAGGATGTTTTTCCAGTGATAGGCAGTTCTATCCTGGACCAGATCAATGGTTCTTTAGTGTCAGGTTATGTACCCCGGTCCTACAAGGTGGCAGTGATTAGGCCGTTGCTTAAAAAACCATCACTGGATCCTGACGTATTAGCAAATTATAGGCGAATATCCAACCTTCCTTTTATCTCTAAAGTTTTAGAGAAGGTGGTGGTGACTCAGTTACTGTAGCACCTGCAGAGGAAGAGCCTGTTTGAGATGTTTCAGTCAGGCTTTAGAGCTCATCACAGTACAGTTGATCCAAAATGCTGCAGCCAGAGTTCTGACAGGTATTGACAAAAGAGATCACATAACTCCTGTAATGGCTTCGCTTCATTGGCTGCCCGTTAAATTTAGAATAATTTTTAAAACCCTTCTTTTGACCTACAAGGTCCTCAGAGGCCTAGCTCCATCCTACCTGGAGGAGCTATTGATACCTTATCAGCCCAATAGACCGCTCCGCTCTCAGAATGCTGGTCTACTTGTGGTTCCCAGAGTTTCTAGAAGTACAATGGGGGGCCGAGCATTTAGCTACCAGGCCCCCTGCTATGGAACCAGCTCCTCTCCTCTCCTCTCCTCTCCTCTCCTCTCCTCTCCTCTCCTCTCCTCTCCTCTCCTCTCCTCTTCCCCCTCCTTCTCCTCTCCTCTCCTCTCCTCTCCTCTCTCTCTCTACCCGGCCGGCCATCAGCAGGAGGGTCCCCCTACATGACCCTGGTCCTGCTCAAGGTTTCTTCCTGTTAAAGGGGAAATTTTCCTTGCGATTGTTGCTTGTCTGGGGTTATGCCCTGGGATTCTGGAAAGCACCTTGAAACAATTTTGATTGTATAAGACGCTATATAAATAAAGATTGATTTGATTTGATCAGGACCAGGCAGCAATCAGCAGACCTTGCTTTCGGTCCCTATGGAACTGGTTTAACACCTGCCGCTCTTTTCAAGCATTTAAGAAGAGGGTGTCACAGAGTGCACGAACCAGCCATGCAGGCACAGTTCTTTTTAAAGCACATCTTGGTAACAACAAGAATGCTCTTGGCAACAAAAATGGACCACTCATCTCACCAGATAAATAGCAGCTGTAAGGTTAGTCTTTAATAAAGCTGTTGGCCATTAGAAACAGATAAAAGTGCAAAATACTTGTCCCTTTTTGGGTATTTGGAGAAGGTTTTCCTATTGTATATCAAGGACCATTACCACTTAAGAACTTACATATTCCAAAAGACTCTTCTAATGAGTTTTTTTTATTATGATGCTGAATTTTTAGATATTTTTTCTTAACTGCACAATACGGCCAACAATGGATATAGCCATCGAATTGGATCTATTAGCATTATTGGTTTCAGTGGTATAATATACGTAACCTAATGCTGTGATGGTTTAATATTTTTAGTCTAGTACCACTCCCACACTCAAGGGAATTGCAAGCGACTGCAGAACAGAGACTTTTGAAATAAAAATCACATGTTGCGTATTTACTACAATATTGACAAGATGTGAACTGTTTTAAATATTGTTAATAAATTGTAAATAAAGACAATGAAACAATAAACTAGGTTTCAAGTCATTTTGTCTTTCATCTTTGATTTTCGCACAGCGCCCTAAAACCTTGTTTTGGGTGTTTTGTCTCACATGCCACAAATTATTTGTTCAGTTGCTTTGGATGATTAGATCAATGATCTTAAATTTTTGTTTGTTCCCTTGTGCCTTGACCCTTGTGACTTTTCCAAAGTACCCACAGAAAAGGTAATTGTGGAATTTTGGTGAATGATCTGTATAGTGTTCCCAAGTTCTGTATTTAGTATAACTGCAGCTAAGACACGCCTTCTTTAAAGAAAATAATGAGCCACAAATGTGAATATGCCTGGAGTCATAAATCCTTTAAATCTGATCAGCCTTCCAAAGGTCATTGCTAACCTCTGCAGAGAAGCGGCAAATACAACAGAAGGGACAGAGACGTCTTTGGCATTTCCGACGAGACACCCCTGTCAATAGAGGAGGTACGTAAAGTCCACAAAAGCTCTGCTCGGGATGAAGATGGGTACAGTTATGGTTGGACAGCTCCATCTATCAAGCAGTAAAGAGAAGCAGATATGCATTGGGTCATCCCTCTCCTTGTCACACTATAAGAGAAAGCAGACATGTGCATAAATCTTCACCGTTTGCCACAGAGGATTAGTGTGATGCTTCGCAAATATCTTACAGCAACAGATGCTTCTCTTGATATTTATGAAGCAATAATTACATCCTCCATCAAATGATTATGTACATTTAGTGTTTTCTTTTGTTGTTGCTCTTGTTGTCACAACTGAATGAATCTAGTCCCGTGCATTTCAAGTCAATGTAATTACCATTGCAAAACACAATAAAGTAGTAACAGAAACATATGAGATAATGAAATTGTTTAAGAGTAAGATCATGTTCTGTTTGGGTAAATGTGAAACCCTTTCAATCTGTTATAGTTTATTCTGAAAAAAAACAACTTTATATCTCTTCCTCGCCCCTCCTGGGCGGTGCCTCCTTCAGACTCGGGTCCTCTACCAGAGGCCTGGGAGTCTGAGGGTTCTGCGCAGGATCTTAGCTGTTACTAGGACTGTGCTCTTCTGGACAGAGATCTCTGATGTGGTTCCTGGTATCTGTTGGAGCCATCTACTCAGCTTGGGTGTTACTGCCCCTAGTGTCCCAATCACTACCGGGACCACTGTTGCCTTGATACCCCACATTCTCTCCATCTCCTCTTTCAGCCCTTGGTACTTCTCCAGCTTCTCACGTTCTTTCTTCCTGATGTTGCTATCACTCGGGATTAGTGATAGGTAAGCTCCTGCTGCATCAGAAGGACAAATATAGCGAATTTATAGATTCAGATCTATGAATTTAGGCAATGACATGCTCATTTTATATGATTTTCCTTTAAATAATTATGAAATCTTTGTTGCTACAGCCCCAACATATGGCAAGTACTTAGTATTATTTAAATATGAAATGGTTTGATTTAGAGATTTTAGTCAGTAAAAAATATGAATATATGTGCGTATAAACACAATCTCTTCAGGGATATAAAGCACCCTGTTTTCTGGGTCCAGCTGGCTCATGTTAACAACATTAAATAATGTCATTATTGTTAGAAAATATAATTTTTTAAAAAAAAGTGGCAGGGACAACTGATGGGATTTACTTTTAGTGCATACTGTAAACACAATATCTGACCTTTGAGTGCTCTGCCCCTGGCATGATGATTGACCTTGTTTCCATCCCTTATCTTAGACTATACAGTTCAGCATTTATCTCTCTAGACAGATTCCATTCATAGCTCCTCAAGTTGACAAAAAAGGGTTGGATCCTTTTTTTCTACTCTTAATAAGCCTTTCAAACGTACATGGTTTATTTTCATCAGTGGGGAAATTGTGAGGAAAAAGCCTTCATCCTAATAACAAAGCCTGAGGTGTGAATTTGTTAATTTGCAGTAATTAAGTCCGACAATTTTAACCATGTCCAGTACTTCACAAGCTAATTTTCAAACTGCAGACTGTTATAATCTTTTAAGGGCCATAAGCTTGTGTGCAGAGATTAAACTTGTACAAAGAGCTGTTAAGTACCCTGGGTGGACACATTTTCACGCTTACTTTTTCTTGTTTTTGTAGCAGAGGACTTGCTTGATTTCTAAATAATGTCTTTGAGCGTTGTTGGGACTGAATTATTCATGAAATGTTATTTAGGTGGCCGCAGACGCTGAGAGCACTTGAGCTGCATCTCTGCAATACAGGCTGCGCTGTATGTGAGACAACAGCAGAGGTCAAGGCGAGCGTCGCAGAAATGATTAATGTGCATAGATAGAAGGTGCAACGGGGAGTGAATGATAACGTGATAGAGAGGTGACGGCCCAAACATGCAATTTTGGTGATAGGCTGCGTGAAACAGAACAAAATCTGGCAAGAAATCCCAATGACACAGACTATCTTGCTGGTTTTTCATGTTAATACACTGAGGAAACTTTGATTCTTTTTGGTAGTCCAGGCAAAGTTGTACGCTGCTGGAAACATTTACCCTCCACATGTAAAAGGTATGCTTTAGAATCTAATGGAGAAATGAAAAAAAAACTCCAATATTTCCCACTGAATTACCTTGGCAGGTATCAAACGAAGTCCTTCACTTCAGCTGAATGATAATTGTACGCGTCTGTCAGCACCAATATACTGGGGGTCATGAGAAACACAGAGGGAGGATGCTTTCTTTTTTGATTTCACCAGCCTTTGCTCTTAAAGCTTGCAGTCCGAGAAGCCGACTCAAATGCTATCACACCTCTCACTGGTTAAGAGATAATGACTCCCAGTTGTGGTGCGAAGGCGGTCAGTGAACTCATATTCATCAAACATCAGCAGGAAATGAATTTTGATTGACTTTATTTGAAAAAATAAGTATATGAATTATATATACTGCAGTAGTGAGCAGTTGGAGATGTGTGAAAAATCTGCTTCTAAGATCTAGCCACATCTAGACTTTAAATGCAGCATGTGGCAAAGCAGACATAGGGTTCTGTGCCAATTCAAATATAGATTGTCTTCTCAACAACATCCCATAAAGATTTATGGTAATTTCATTCTTAAATGGTCACAAGTGGATCCCTAAGTAGCTGGAAATAAAACAGAAATGAGACTGAATGATGCAAGAGGAAATGCACAGTGAAGCCATGAGCCATTTAGAGCAATTTTAATCTCTGTTGCCATGAAACAGTATCATTTTTGGCATAATGGTTACAAACAGTACCAACCCACCCAGAAACCACCCTTTACCGTGGTAACCTACATCATTGACCCTCAAAACAAACAGTTGTTTGCTACTATATGAAATTATTCCCACTTTTTTTCACATAAACTGTGGCACCATCAAACAATTTTGTTTGTAAATGTAAAATGAAGCATAATCAACATAACTTCATTACATTCCTAAAACAAAGCGCTCTAAGCAAAATTCTCCCCGAGTATTAAATATCTGTGCTTATATTTGTGCCTGGATTCTTCTGAGTGTTACTGGACATTAGAGATGGCACCCACTCTGCATCTATCATATCTGTTGACAGGCTGCCAGGGAGGCATCTTGCAGTGGGGTGCAGTTGGTTAAGTATGGCTGTGGAGTAAACAAGAAGGCTCTAAATGCAGCATTGTCTTTGTAGAATAATACAGTAGGAAATCATTTTGAATCTTAAAAACATTTTAAAATATTGCACTAGAGCATCAAGTGGAAACTGATTATGTCCTATATGATACCGACTTTTTGCAAAGACTCTCCACTTCATTTATGTGGGAATCTACACTTTCAGTGAGTTAAAGTACCAGTCTGTTTCTCAGGTTCTCAGACAGTCCAACAGAACCAGTGTTTGGCCAACCATCACTGAACCCATGCTCTAAAGGAGGTGTGGCTTTCTTCTTGGACCCGCCTACTTCACATTAACCACTGTAGATTTAATATTGTCAAGCTTATTCATCCATCTGGTGCCACATTCTTTTAAGACCAGCTCAACTGGCTACATTTCTAATTTTGAAATGTGTTTTTTTTAAATGATTTTTGATAACAGACAGCGATTACCAATAATTCCCTGTGAAATGGAAGGGTAAGCCTCAAGAGGAATGCTCCCAGAGCCAAGAGGGTTTCATCTCAGAAATTTGCCGTTATTTCCAAACATTGCTTAAAGCAAACCCTGGGCTCCATCACAGGGACAGTATGCAATGTTCTGTAAAATATGCTCCAAGAAATTGAAACAGGAGGGTCACAAAGTAGACACAAGTTGGGAGTGCAGTAACTGCAGCTGTGTTAGATGAATATGTGTAACTAATTTTGAAAAGAAAAAAGAAAAAACCTTTATCCTCCATTTAAGCGTTAGTCATTTTCCGCATTACATACATTAGATACACATTAGTATGAGTAGGAAGATTGTGGCCTCTGGAAGATTATCTAACACTCCTTAAACTATGATAATATTAACAAGTTGTTTGCTGGTAAATGACAGAATCTAAATGATTTCTGATTTCACTATAAATCAAGATTATGAAGGTTAAAGAAAATAGACTAGAGCAAACTCTACATCACATTACGCAATAATATTAATAAGCAATTATCTAACTATAGTATTTATAAGGATAGGATAAGGATAAAGGATAAAAAACTTTATTGATCCCACATCGGGGAAATTACACGTTACAGCGGTAGCCCGTGGTGTACAATACAGAATAGTACTAAAAGAAAAAAGAAAAAGACTCTTATATTATGTACATACTATGTACATTATACAGTATATATAGAAATTAAAAATTATGTACAGAAGAAATGTCAGACAGTGTGAAGAAAAATGAAGGTGCAAATAAGATGTGCAAACAAGACATTCCAGAGGTAGGATGATTAGTTAGTGCAAATATGCCAACCCTGGGTTATTGGTGCTGCATTAAGTGTTGTGCATGTTGTACAATCTGACGGCAGTTGGGATGAATGACCTGCAGTAACGTTCCCTTTTACACCGTGGGTGTAACAGTCTGCTGCTGGAGGAGCTGCTTAAGGCCCCCACAGTCTCGTGTAGGGGGTGAGAGGGGGTGTCCATAATTGATGTCAGCTAGGCTAACATCCTCCTCTCACCCACCTCGTCAATGGAGTCCAGAGAACATATAGACATTATAGACAGAATCCATAGCCTTAGCCTCCAACTCCCACTTTGGAAGTTAGTTTATAACAGAAAGATTATAGGAGGCAAAAGGATTTTGCATTTTTTGTTTAGGATTTTTGCATTTATAATTCAAATACATTGAGCTGCTTTTGCTTCCACTACGGAACCTTAAACTGCAGAAATTGAGTATGAAATGGAGATAAAACAGATCCATATTTCACCTTTTTCTCATAGTAAAGAGCTGTGAAACCACCCTGAGCAGTCTTCCCTACATTGAACTAGACTACCCTTCTGTCAGGGACAACAAGGGTGTCCCACATTGCCCCTTGCTCTTCCAGCACATTATCATATGACTACAAATATTATTAATAATTCACAGGCAAGGGTTTGGCCAAATGTGCAACATTACAAGAATCAGAATATGATAGTTTCATTACCACCGCGTGTGCGTGTGGTGTCGAAAAAGCAGAATTTCCCGGGTGCTTGAGTCAAGGAGCAGCATTAATAATAGAAGCCGAAATACATTTTTATAAGCTGGTCAACTGCTGATGTATTATCTTAGACCTCACAGGTAAATGTTTTCGGTCACTATGGTGGGACAACAAATCCATTTTAACCACATCTGCTGATCCAGAGGCATAGATTATAGCAGCGACAAAAGTTTCTGCATGCAAAAAAAAAAAACAATATTAAAAAGTGAAGCAACTTGCTGAGATGCTTGTCGTAGCTCAGCTTTTGTTTTTGGGTCAAGTTTGAGAGATTGAATCTCTAGCCCACTCAGACTCCGTCCCCAAGGAGACCAAAGGCAATAATCAGTGTTGTGTGTACTTCACGTACAGCACAGACACAGGCCAGCGCCAACAAATTGCATCTCTGGTACCGGCGTCCACCTCAGTAATTAGAGCTGTCCCCTTTGCTCCAACCGCTAAAAAAGTTGGAGAAGGAGTTCCGAGTGCCTGAATGTCGCCTGCCCCCTGAGTCAAATGTAATTTATAACCTGTGTGAAATTCTGTGAATTCACAAAGCATATGGACATTTTAGCCTGAAGCGGTGGATGTTTCCTTCTTCTTTACCGTTTTCAGTGCCTCAGACATTCATGTTCTTTGACAAATGAGTTTTGTTTCAGATTTGAAGTTTGTGAATACTATCACAGGCTGAGCAGCTATGGTGGAAACCAGTGCCATTGCTCATGTAATACTAACGTTTATACTAAAGTTTTTTACACTGCGCTGGAGGAAACAGTATCTCTGACGCGGATGGATGACGCACAAATAAATTTCATGCAATTGAGGGGTTTCGTCATCTTACTGAACACAAACATCAAACTTAGCTTCAAATTCAAATTTATTACATCTGTCTGCAATAAGCTGGGTCTGTAGAGGGCTTTAGTCTGTTTTCCAACCTCTTCATTTTTGCTTTCTTATGTTACCCAAAGTTTCACCATTACAGCCTTACAGCCAGTCTCCTTCTCCTTCTCCCTCCTTCTCCTTCTCTCTCTTCTCTCCTCTCCCTCTCCTCTCTCTCTACCCCCCCTACCCCCTACATGAGCCTGGTCCTGCTCAAGGTTTCTTCCTTTTAAAGGGGAGTTTTTCCTTGCCACTGTTGCTTGTCTGGGGTCAGGCCCTGGGATTCTGGAAAGTGCCTTGAAACAATTTTGATTGTAAAAGACGCTATATAAATAAAGATTGATTTGATTTGACAGCATCCCTTGTGGAAAGATGCCAAATGTTGAATTTTTATTTTTTGCAATAGCTGTCACACAACGGCAATGTTATTTTCAACTAGAAGGCCATCATTTTTCTGTTTTAAATGATGACTTAATGACTGGCGTGCTCGAAGTGTGATCAGTAGGATTCAAAAGTAGCTAAAGAAGGCTTATTTTTATCTCCTGGTAGCATTCTTTGAGTGTGGACAAAGTGGACACAACCCGACTCAGTTGTCATAGACAGTCAGTCTGAGAATTAAAGACTAGTGATGACTTTTACTATTTCAGAGCGTTAAATGACCCCAGAAGCGTTAGCCTGCCAAACAGAAACACAAAAGAAATTAAAGACTGCTTTGTCCTTGTAATGCTGTTTTGGAGTTTGTTTGTTTTTTAAATGCCACTCATGCATGTACTTTTGAATTCACTTTCTTCCATATTTAGCCAACTTTGAGCTGAGCTGACAAAATGAAAAGGGACTCTCATTCCAGCCAGATAATAGAATGAGACCTTTTCTAAATGGCAGAAATGAATCTGCACCACACAGCTCCACATTAATGCTCACAGGCTTCTCTGAGTCGGTGACCAACTGTCCATACCTGTTACAGATGCAATTTATACACATCAGTCGCTGGCTACGGCCAGTCGATAAAAGCTAAGGATCACCTTGTGACATGTAAATGAGGGTCCTTTAGTGTCATCAGACAGGCAGCACTAAATGAGCTTCATGATTTTCCGTCAGTGCCTACCTGATGCTGACGGCCCCAACAGAAACCTAATGGCCACCATTGCTGAAAACTCATTACACCTCAGCCGAGACCAAAGGACTACTGATGCCATCTCCGCTGTGATCTTTATTTTTCACTGACTGGTTAAACATCCAGCAACATCGACACACCAGGAACACATACCTCGGGGCAAAATTTCCCACACATACATTCACAGGTGTTTCCAACCCAGGGATTTTGTTTTATAGCTACCTATATTATGAAGTATTATGAGTATTATTTAAAAGCAACGTACAAAATGATGCTATTTAAGGGCTTGTCCAACATCACCCATCATCTACTAAATTCTAAGAGAGAGGTGGGTGGTGTTGTGGAAATTTTGCTAATTGTGGAACTGACACACAGGATGACTTGTGTTGAAATGAAGTTTACAGATCAGGAGAAGTGAAACCAACACAGCAACAGTTCACGCATGCAGCGCCAGCATTAATTCTGATAAGACATTCTTACCGAGAGGTTTATAAAGCAAATGGAAGGTCACCGGCTAGCATCAATGATACATGGTGCCAGCCGGTCTGTCGTTCACTATCCCAAACAGAAGATGCTAACCTTGGAGTAAAGGTCAACTCTACAGTACAACTTACATCTTAAAGGGAAGTAGTAATTTTCCTTCAGAGATGGCATCATAAATGTTTCAGAGATTTTTTTTTTTTAAAAAGCCTTGCAGCAAAATGCTACATTACTAAAGAAATCAGAACTCACATATGGCTAAAGATGAAAAAAGAGAAAATGAAAATAATAATTAAAAAAAACACCAAAAACAACAGCAATCAACCAAATATAAAACACAAATCACCTCTGAAGACTGTTTCGATTACTTTTATCAACAAATAACAGGACAAAGAAGCAGCTCAGAGTGATTTTTTTTCTTGCAAAATTATATTTTTACAACTTCTCTGACAACATGACAGAAAAGATCTCTGGGCACAATAACAACACAGCAATGCTGTAATAAGTAATATACCTGCAAAAATTATATTTCGGAGCAACTGGGGACTAGAAGTGATTTAAAAACTGTTTCACTAAACACTGATCAATATTGATATATATTTATATATCAAGATTGATATATATTTATATATCAATATTGACACAAACTGGAAAAAAAGAAGTAAAATTGGAAGAAGCAACAACAATGTAAGCTATTATTTACAGAAGCTGAGAGTGACCACACATTTATATATATTACTGTCATTTTTTTCATTGTAGCAACTTGGTATTTTTTTATCCTTTTAAAAACAGAGTCAGTTTTCCTGTGATAACAGTTTTTTTCTTTTCAAAATACCAAAGTCCCTACACACGTTTAACTGATCAAATGGTAATAGACAAGTTATCTAAACCACATTGAACAGTTTTATTTTCAATAATTGTGCACCTGTTCATTATAAACCCTCCATTCACTACATCAGCTGTGGCTGTACCGTCGCCTTCATGCAGACATACTGTATATATAGATGCTGCTGCTGCACATTGGAGCCATTTGCCTACAGGATGGCCCTCTTGGCCATCAGTACTACTCGCTCTTTAGTGTATTATGTATGTAGAGGACAGAGGAGTCTACACAAAGCTATCATAAATCGCTCATTTGCCAAACTAGTTTTAGGGGGGTTGTACATCACAAAGAGACAGATAGACCGAAGACACACATAGAATAAAAGGAATGTTCCATTTTTTGGGGGGTGGCTCTCGTGAGGAAGCAGACATTGTTGCAGGGTGCTGGGCACAAAAGGACATTGTTCTCCTTAGCTGTCCACCTCCTGAACTCCCATCCAGGTGGCACAAACTTTCAATATCTTTTCACACACAAATTATCTTATATGCACAACTTAAACAGCCTCACACACAGAAGCAAAGTGCTATGCAACTGTACAGCCTCTTGGAACTCATGAATGTGGATGTAACTGATAAAACCAAGTCAAGAAATAAGAAATGAAAAAATCACACTGGAGTAAGATTCCATAACACATACAGATTGTGCGTATTTGCGCTCTAAATGAACTCAACAACAGAATTTAGAAACCAAGTTGATCCCAAACATTTAAATAAGTAACATCGAAAAGTGGTCAGGTCTTAAAAAACTTACAAAAAAACGTACTACCTCTAAACCATAATAAGCATAATAGTGATAGAATTACTCTAACATGTAAAATATCCCACAGTATGCCCCAAAACAAAACAAAACATAAATGCTGATTTAACTGATTACATACATAATAAGCCTATGCTAGGCTGAATTTATATAAGCTTTTAGCTACCAGTACACTGTCAAACTCAGTGTGTAGGAGTGATAAGAAGCATATGTCCACGATGATTCCAAAACTGGACAAAAGGTAGGTGCAACAGTACATCATGCCACTCCATGTACTGATCATGTACTGATCTCTATCTTTATATCTCTAACTCACATTACATCTAACCCTGTAACAAATCTTAGCATACTTTTGAGAACCTCCGTCCATCTCCATTCATGTCTCTTATGAGGCATTAAGTGGTATTAGGTAACTTAAGTTTTTTTTCTCCTCATACATGCTCAAAACATAGGGGCTCGCTTCTTTTAAGGAGGAACTAGCAATCATGGACATCTTTTCTGATGCACATTGTGGCTTTTGGATCAATTGTGTGCAACCTTTAAAGTGATGCCTTTTAAATTCCACTGTGTTTGAAGGTCTGTTAAATCCTAATGGTCTAAAAACCAGGTCAGTCAGTTTATTCCTGTCCTTGGTTGAAAGATCTTTTGTTAAGGCAGATCAGCTTCCTGTCTGGCTGACTTACACACAGAAGACTTTCAAAAAAACACCTGAAAAATCATCTGATTCCTGTCTCGCTGTAAGTGCCACTGCAAAAGCAGGGGAAAGCTGCCAGGAAAAATAGCCATGGTCTTGAAATCCTTTTGTCATGGCATGTGTGTTGGTGCCTTTTGTGTGTGTTTTGTGTTCCTGGTTCTCTCTCTAGGGAACGTGATGGATTCACCTGGGTACCTTTCGCTGGTGACCATCACACCTGCAGCTGGTTACCAATCAACACTCTTCAAAAGCTGCTGCCTCCAGATCACCAGCGTCTGATTGTTTTGTAGGCTTTATAGTCACCACGCACTCCTCATTTGGAGGAATGATTTTCACTACCGGAGTTAATTGAAATCTTGCGTTCACACCATCAGCTCTTGTTTGTCTGCTTACAGGTCCTGCCTGAATCGCACCCTAACATACTTTACTAGGAGCCAGGCATGTCCAAAGTCCGGCCCGGGGGCCAATCACGGCCCGCGGTAAGATTTCATACGGCCCGCAACTTCAGTCTTACAATGTATTATTTATGGCCCGCTGGCACTAACAGAATAAATAAATCACTAAAATGTAATTCCTCCTTTCTTGTAGATCTTGTAAAAGACAAGAGCAAAATTTACTTGTTTTAAACTTGAATGATAACAGACAACTTTGCATTACATTTATCAAACTCATGGAAACTTAAGGTATTCCATACAGTTCAGTGTTCAATGTTATCTGACTCTCCAGATATGAATTAAAGGCAGAATTGTGTTTTTAGAGTTGTTCACGTCTGCCTGAGTGGCTTATATTTGGTTACACTGCCATTTGAAAAATAAAGAGAATTGTGACAATGAAAATTGCTTTATAATAGTGTACATTTGCATGTAACTTTTCTGGTTAAAAAAACATCAGAAGGATCTACTGGCCCCCGGGCATCTTCACGTTATCAAATCTGGCCCTCTTTGCAAAAAGTTTGGACACCGCTGGATTAAGCCAATGGTTTTCCACTCTACCTTTTACCTTTTACCTTACGTCCTCCCCTTCAGCTGTTTGGTCCAGTTGATCTGTCCACTTTGAGACACTATATACGCCAGCTTCGTTTTCATCTATACAGGTGTATCGCAGGTGGTGTTTGAGAAGAGCTGAATCCTTGAACTGCTCTTTCATCCCATGAAGTTTTATGGTGATATGCACAATATTACATGACAGAACTGAAGAAGCCTTCTGGATAGAATGCGAAACGTCTTCAAAAGAGAAGAAAAACTGTCCAGTTGACACAGAAAACTACCTTGGATAACTATGACCTGAATGATTGAGAATCTCCACAGACAATATTACATGATTCTGTAGAACTATTTGTCACATCATCTATATATGCTGACTCTGAAGTAATGTTTGCCATGCTTGTTGGGAGAGGTGTGCTGTCGCCTATTGATGCCGTGCCTGGAATAATGAGTACTGAACATGTGATGTGACAATAACGTCCTCATCACCCTGCAGGCTAGGTCGATACATTAAAGTGTCTTCCATTGGATCCATAGGTTCTCATAAATAGGGGCTAAGGATTCCTCCGGATCTGTCTAGAAATGCCTGTTATCAGAAGTTTCAATACACTGCTCTTGCATTCAATTTAGTTGTACATCTGTTAACATTTGATTTTTCCCCTATCACATTCTTCATTATCCTCATCTGTGGGGGAAAAGACAAAATTTAACACCCACGTTATTAGTATGCTGTACAGTTGTCCAGTTGTAACCCTTCATCCAAAATAGCTTCAAGATAGTCTAATATGACTACCGTATTTCAGCGAACAAGGCACACTTAAAAGTCTTAAATTTTCTCCAAAATGGACGCGGCACCTTATAATGCGGTGCGCCTTATGTGTGCACCGAGTTTCCAAATCTGTAAATGCCTTTCAGCTTGCCGGCTTTCACAAAAGCCATTTCGGATTCATTTTGTTCAGTTCAGATACAGAAGATGAGGACTTTGATGGATTTGTGGATGAGGATTGATCAAAAAATTACATGATAAACACACACTAGCCATCATATTTTAAGCTAGCATACCGGTATGTTTTACCAAGCCCGCGCCATATAATATGGTGCACCTTATGGTTGTGAAAATGCGGTAAATGTTTCAAATGTTCCTATTTTATTTCACCTATATGGGAAGTAAATGTTTTTGCATACTGTAATAGGTCTGTTTTTTTCATCCTTTACTGGCATTATCAGTTTTAGCCCGCCTTCCTCTGGGTTTTCAAACTTTATTTTCATAGATCCACCTCAACTCAAATTTTTCAGCTCATTTGTTGTGCTTCACAAGACTCCTCTTCCATTGTGCTATATAGGTATCCTGGTTATTAGTGTCATCATTGTGAAGGAAAATTACTGCTTCTCTCTAAGTTGTACTGTAGAGTTGACCTTTACTCTCATTTTGTGTCCTGAAGGAGTTTCTGAGCTCTCAGCAACCATCTTTTGTTTCCTTTCTTCCGAGCGATGAAGCAATGCTGGAGAGACAAACGGGCTGGATGATTCTGTTGTGTCCAAGATTAGCATCTTCTGTTTGGGACAATGAACAACAGACTGGCTGGCACCATGTATGGTTAACGCTTGAACTTGATTTCAACACAAGTCATCCTGTGTATCAGTGCCACAATCGGCAGAATTTCCACAACAATCATCACTTACACAAATTCCCATCTTTCTTTTCATTTTTTTCAGCATTTAATTTTGTCTAGGTTCTTTTGTATCCATATCATCATATTCCAAACATAAACATCTAGATGCATCCTATCTTCATAAGTTCAGATGCAGCCAGCCAGAGTGTTGCCATTAAAAAATCGTACTTGAAATAACGTGATAGTTCCTCATTATAACGTGAAAACACCTTGAAATAATATGTTACCTTGTCGCTATGACATGATACTAAAAGAGGTTTTTTGTAACGTATGTGGCAGAAATACTCTTCCATATCTGAAACACGAGAAAGCCTCAAGAATGTTTCTTTGGTTTGTCTTTTATTTGTTATATTGAAACAATATAGCACTCACAGGAAATGCAAAAAATTGGTGTGGAACTATGAGAATTTAAAAAACACTTTTAACACAATTAGACAACTTAAAACATAACCACATTTATTTATGTTTGGAACAGAAACAAAATGCTTATATTTCATTGCAGAATGTGAAATATTACTTTTTTTTAAAAAACTGTTATGGCTATAATTTAACCCACACCGACAGGTTCATTATATGTGTTAATGCAATATATAACTATTATTGCTGCTTTCCCAATGAAACTGCAAAGTAATTCATCATTCAGATCGGAGCTACTTGATGCAGCAAAGGTGGATCATCATCCTTCCCACCTTCTCCTTCCCATTTTAGCCACATGCTATTGAAAACCTAAACCCACACCATAAACATCAAATAATCAGTAGTAATAATCTCATAAGACTGGGTATCTCTTAAAATCAAATACCATAAACATTACATATTGTGATTTTAAAACATTTCACTAGTCTTTCACAAAGTTCATAAAGAGAGAAGAGGACAATTCTGTGCAACAGTCTGTACAGATGTAATGGGTGACCCAGTTTGTGAAAAAGGGGAAAACCTCTGATTTGTAATGTATTGCCTGTATTAAATGTCATTTCAGATTTAATAACATTTCAGAAAACAAATTGGATTGGGGTCATCCAATACATGTGTTATTTAAAAAAACTAAACAAACAAAAAATCTATATCTGAACTTGGTGGTTGAAAGCGTCTCAAACGGTCCCTCATTGAACCAAACTGCTCCATCCCCAGAGGCCTAATCCCTAAAATAAACTCCACTTAAACAAACAGTCCTGAACAATAGCTCCTTCACAATTTGAAATTAAAAGGCGAAGTGGATTATGATAGTGTGTGGAAGAGGGAAAAACTGATCAAATAAGCCATCAGACACTGTGTCCGTTCAGATTACCTCCAGCCTAGGAAGCACATCTGCTCTTGATCCAATCAATTTGGTTTCTAATTAAGTTTGAAGGTGAGGATCTGGAAGACTACGGGCTAATAAATCCCCCATCACCTGACCAATATCAAGTGACTCCAACCTAAGACATAGCCAAACAAGGAACGAGGAAATGCTTTATAACATCTCTTTCTGTTAGCAGCCTTGCAGTTCTGTGTCAGCTTCATCGGGTTGCTTTGAGAAGATCATCGATAATACGTGGATGCAATGTTCTCCTGCAGGAACAAATTAAGGAACAGGCCCACCGAAGCCTAAATCAATGTTCCGTTCTTTGTGATTTTAAAGACACTCGGAGACATTTCCAAGGAGCACACCTCCCTGACTACTGCAGCACCTACTGATTCTCCTCTAAGTCACAGTTTGCTTTTATTTACAATCCTTTCCCAGCCATAAAATATTGATCGTTAAAGATGGAGTTTTGTCCTGCAAAGATCTGATCGTCCTTCCCTCTCTGTGTGAAATATTCATCTTTGGCTTAATAAATAGTGATGGCGTCTTTGTTAAGAAGCCTTTGCCAGATTTTGGCAGTGACCGCAGCCCGGCTGCATGAACATCTTTTACAAATTTAATCGGCAAGTACAAAACGCAACAAGCATTTTAATTGGTTCCATGGCTGAGAGGCTGACTGGGGCTGCGAGAGAGGTTAGCAGAATAGCCTGTTGTTGCCCGTGTATGTGTGTAAAATAAACAGTTAGATGAACATGATATCATGCTTGTGGTTGGAGATGAAAGGCCTTTGCTGGCTTTTAACCAGCAGGTCCTCACCTCTTCACTGATTCACTATTTGCTCCGACAGCTAGTTTACACACGGCAATCACAGCCTTTAGCTCTGTGTGGCAAAGGTCATGGCAGGAGCAAACAGCTGTAAAGGACCCACGGGGATATGGGTGTCTGTTCAGTTCCACATGTACCAGACTGGAACAACACTGTTTTGGGTGAATTATGAAATGGTCTCTCTGGGAATAGGGAAAGCATTAACAAAATACAGTTGGAATTTACATAAGCATCTAATCAAACCATCTCATTTTCACTGGGGCTGTCTGGAACAGACTGGCTCCATCATTCTGGCAGCGTCTGTTTAAACTAACATCCTGTCAGCTGTGAAGTGACTGCACAGTTCCGCTTGTATTTAATTGAGAAGTTTGTATAAATTACATGGTTGTTTCTGTTTATTTTCCAGTGTTTTTACCGTCTTTGAAAACCATAGTCGCCGTGAAATCCTTAATTTGCAAATTTGCTGGGATTCACTCGGCGACGTGTGCGGGTAGTTTCCATGAGGTTCTTTCCATTGAGATGTGCGAATGAGACAATTTCAATACGCAGACCCGACCAACTTGGAAAATATTTTGAATATCACTTTTGTCATCTGGCCTGTTCCACAGACTTAGCAAATACTTGGCCTTGCACAGCACTTTTCCCATTCGATGGCTTAAAACTGAAAATCTTCAAATCAGGGCTGTCGAAGTTAATGCATTATTTTAAAACAATTAATCTGATTTTTTTTCTTCTTTGATAAACTTTTCAGTGTTTAATCGAGGCTAGATCACACAGGCATCTGCCTAGGCCAATTACAAGGTTGCAGGAGGGCTAGTTTGGGGATTTTCCACACAAAAGCCTCAAGCGTTTATACTCCTGCACCTCAAGTGTTCCTGTCTTTACTTCTGGCAAACACTAAAACTTTGCCCAAAAAATCAGCTCAGTGTGTCTTACATGCATAAAATATGCATCGTTTTGTAGGTATAAGCCCTTAATACGTCACAAACGTCAGTTTTTGAAACTTTATATTAAATCATTTAATGTATAAATGAATGAGTTTTCAATTCAATTAAGTTTGTGTTCCATGGGCTGCCTGGTTAACCTTCTCATGTATGGAGATGATCTGGTTGTTTTATTCCCTACTTCTTCGGCTGCTGCAGTCAGGTCTTCAAGCCATCTACTAACATTAAGACGATCAGTATGAAATGTGCAATTTACATTTGCAAAAAGCACACTGTGTGTTTGCAGATGCATGTACTTTGTTCATTTTTAGCTATTACTTTTTGTACATTTGTTTACCAAGGACTAAAGACTCATACATATGTCCCATGGTCATATTGTTAAGCTCTGGTTTGGTTGCTACGTTGTACGTCAAAACATGACGTCTTCAGCATACCGCATGTAATGTGGATAGCATAACGGATACTGATATTTGCATTTCTGCTGACTGATTAGTAGATGTAGATCATAGCAGCTATCACAGTGTGTGTCAGAATTTTAGCTGAGGTGATCAAGAACAAGACATAGTGCATCCTTGTACCTATCTCACACTGTCATTTAAGCCTTCTGTTTTAGAGCTACGATTAAATATATCTCCACCATAGTCATAATGGAGAAAAAAAATTGCAATTTTTTAAAATGGAAAACCTATTTGCTTTTAAAATATAAAAATCGAAAGGTAAAAACCAAGGTACCTATATGTTTTCTTTTTTAAATCATTTTCTTGACCTTGACACCCTGTTAACTACAGTTTTTGAGGAGAACCTACTCACAGCTGCTTTTGCTCATTGGCTGCTGACTCAGCTTTCCTTAGTAAAGCATCAGTGGAGCCCTCGGTCCACTTTGCAGCTAAGCACATACCTGTGAGTCCATTTACCCAAATAAAATCATGCCGTTCTTCACAATTTGGTACATTTTACAATACGCGCTAACAACATACACACATGTGCAAACACACACCATGCTACGTTCAAGCTACGTTCTCTCTTTTCTCCAAAGGCACATGAGGGTTATTTAGGCAACATGACCAATAGATTTTCTTGGGGAAAAAACACACACATACCCATTAGCCATGATATCTTGTCAGATTTAGCTAAATTTGGTAAGTCTGCTGACACACACATACACACACGTATGTGTACAAACGCACATTTTTTATCCACCATTGGCTGTGAGTAGGGGCAAGTGGGACGTAGGGGAATCAGAGGGCAGGAGAAAAGAGGGGGTTATAACTCAACCAGTTACCAGACATCAGTCTTAGGTAGACATTTGAAATGCTTGGGAGGGCACAATTATTATTAGCGTACATTTACGTCTATATTTCTGATAATCCTATATTCTATTCATGCATCACATATTGTCCCTTTTCTCCAATTGAGTGAAGTGTTACCAAAAATATTTCATGCCAGCAAAAACAACAACAACCGATAACACTGATGTGAATATACAGGGTTCAGCACTATTTGTTCTGTGGCTAAACACAGAAGAGCTTGGTGTGTCACAGAGCCACGGCTGTTTTCAGTACGAGGACCTAGAAGAGTTTTGATCTTGACTTGCTTTTGTTAAGGTCGTGAGGTGTTAAAGTGAAATATAACCTCTGCACTAACTCCTGTCATTCCATACCCTACATGCATATTGCTTCTTATTTATAGCCCCTCTAAGAGTCACTCAAGTGTGAACAAGAAATATATTCCATTACAGGTGCCTCTTCTTTATTATGTGTCCTGATGTGTGCCTACACGCATCACTTATACTTGGAAAAAGCAGCTAATGGATATGTGACTCGACAGCCCGGCCATTGTGAATATGTTGGTCTGTGGTCACCCTCAGCTCCCTGAAGGGCACAATCAAAGCAACCCAGTCAGGCTTACTGGATATCATGGAGAGTAGACTGTTCTGGGATAATGACCCTGTGATTAGTCAGATAATAATCTGAATTGCGAAGCTTTCCGTTGGGAAAAAAATTAAAGGTCTGTGAGGCAATAAAAATATCATTAAAACGTGCTTCATAAATGTGCTTAAAATGAGAAGCTTTGGTACATTAACTAGGTCGCACAGATATCTTATTGACCTGATATTCATCTAAATATGAAGCAGATTAAAAAGTGATAATAAAAATAGCTTGTTAAAACAAAATCACAGATGTCTTCCCAGTTGAGAAGCAACACTAGACCGTCTGAAGGTGGCAAAACAGGAAGTTGGAAGCTGTGAGGAGCAAAGAACACGAGCTGCTAACACATCTTCAAAAGGAAAAAGAAGATAAACCGTCACAGCTTTCAGTGGAAAGAGCAGAAGGCCAATTTTGCATCAAACCTCTTTTCACATGTCAAGAAACTCAATTAAGTATGCATTGTATGTCATTTTATTATTATTATTGATTACAATTTTTATATTTGTTTCCATTGCATTTTTTAAAATTTCAGTCCTTGAGCAAAACAAAGCTAATGGACACTCAGCCACTGACTTTAGCTTCAGACTTCAGTATCTTGTTAAAGATGCGTAACTCAAATTACTGCTTTAGATTTACAAGCTTTACGACATCAGATGGCTGAGCATAAGGTTGGCCCACAGCAACAAATTACTGCTCAGTGCTGGTTGGACATGGATGCTGTTAGCTGTGTGCCTCAATTGATAAGGAAATATTTTACCTTTCTTATAGGGAAAAAAGCTTGGAAAATGCCCAGTTTAGTTCCTCCATAACTGTCAGATAAATATTCATGTTTATTTTTTTTTGGCAGGGGGGGTGTTCTACCAAGATACAGTTATTTCCTGGGGTATAACACCAATGTTTACTGACCAGCACAACTTTCTATAGTATAGGTATTACTTATACCTTTTATGATAACACATTAGAAATCCTATTTCTGACTGTTCCTGAATAACATGTATCCATCCAGCCATGAAGTGAAATGGAGTTCCTGCTAGGTTCTAGCAGTTCACCATCATGTTACTTTAACAAAATTGCAAACATTTAAACCAAGATCTTGATAGGTGGCGTTAGGACTCGTCATCACACCTTCAGGATTTTGTACTTTAGAGTTGTGATACACGTGTAGAATGACAGCGTTCTAGAAACTACACCGAAATGAGTTTGGAGCAGACACGTTCTGAAGCAATGAGCACCAATGAGCTTACAGCAGTAGCTTGGCGCTAGTTTAGATTGTTACCAGTGGAACCACATTCTTCAATAACTTTGTTGCTTTCTAATTAATTCTTGAGTAAACTTTTGCAGCTTGTTTACAACACAGTCAAATGATGATTATTAAGATAGACACTTAAGATAGGACAATAAATGCACAAAACGGGCATTTATTTCTCACTAGCCTGGTTACTCAAGCATCATTTCCCTTTATTCCACTCCCTTTCCTCCTTTATGTCTCAGCATCAAGACATCTCTTCAGGAATATCTCTATATTCTAGCAGGTTCCTGTAGTAGTTCCTGTTCAAGAACTATTTAGGGTTATATTAAAGGGTCTCATTTTGTTCTGAGTGAGTTTACTCCTCCACCAACAGTCTCAAAGGGGCTACGCTGCAGACACTATTACCTAGTGATAATGTGTTGGGGTGTGAGGTTGGGCAGCAGAGGACTGCGCCACTTGTCTTGTATTCCTCTGTAAAGGGATGAAATAAACCAATGCAACACAGAAAGTCACCTTCCGTTGCTGCCCTGAATGTGTTTACCACCAATGATGCACAGCTGATTAGCCCATTAAATCAGTAATGCCAACATTTATTTAGCATGGCGTCTGTGACAGTGTCATCTTGTTGCTTTTTATCAGTATTTTTTTAAATGAACTGGATGAGAATGCATCGCTTTATGTCATGCACATGCTCAGTCGCTTGATGTCCCTCAAACGCTCAATTTGCTGTTTATTGATCAAATCGTTTTTCTAACCGTCTCCTTCATCCCGCTTCAGTTTTACGGAGAGGCACCTGGAATTGCGTCATCTACTGGAATGAGCTATTCCAAGACCACTTACACTTTATGGCCCTTTGACTTTACACCCATTCCCATAAACAAACCTCATTACCTCAATAGAGGAAGAAATTGGGTGTTGCATTGGTTATGAGCATTTATCTGAAACTTGTTTTCTGAACTATTCCAAAGTAATGTCAAACTCTGTTGCTTTGATAGACATCACAATGATTTCTGCAGTAGATCTAGTAGTCTATACCTCACTCATTTAATGTGGAGATCTGTTACAAAGCCCATAATGGCACCATTTCCAATGATTTGATGAAACCCTACAAGTAGTTTTTAAGGAAAGTTAACATCTTATGTATATTCCCCTTTAAATAAAGGCTCACAATGCCCTGAGGTCCTTGTGACAATATTAAATTTCCAAGAACTGAAAGGACGATTACATAATTTCCATAAAGCACATGAGCACTCTTATAATAATCCATGAAATGAGCTGTCAGGAGTCAGAAAAGAGAGTATGGTGGAAGCACAGTCTGGAGAACAATTACTAAAAATATTTCTGTCTAGAAATATTTTCCCTACTTTTCTGGCAACATGGAAAGGCTCAAGCACAGTTGCGGTTCTTATTGGGCAGCATTTAGGACATAGAGTATAAAAACATGACTATAATTCTCCATATAACTCATAGATGAAAAAGGTAATTCCTTGCTTGACTGTGGATTAAAATCCAATGGGCACTTTACACAACACTTAACACACTTTTTTGAGGATACATGTGGCAGGTAAAAGGGTACATGTCAGAGTTCAGTGGCTAAGGAATCTGCATGATGTCAGTACACCTGAGGTTAAACTGGTATTGTACAGGTGCCACTTACCTATTCATGAGTTTTACAGCATAAAGAATCATTCAAGTGGGGCAGAAAAATGACCACTTCAACATGTATTAGTATGCTAATCGACACATAAAACATCAGCAACCATGTAATCATGTCATCTAGTTTCATATGGTTCACAAGTCATTTCTGAACTTTTTTCAATGTTCGTAAAAGAGAAGCACTATTGCGACATTCACCCTCAACTAAACAGTATAATTAATTGGAATCTGGGGAAAAGGAGGACAGGGATGGCGAGTCATTCTGAATAATGAGCAGGTGACAACGGAGGAGGTGCCCGCTCCTGACAGGTAGCACCGCTGACACTGTGACTGCAGTGGGACAGAGACCGGTGACGGATTTGGCAGTACTTTTTGAGACATGGTGTCTCTGATGGACATCATCCAGCAGAAAGGTCAGGAGAGATGGCAGAAAAGAAGAGATTGGATGGGGCACTTCGCCAGGCAGGGAGTGAAAAAAAGACATCATGATGAAGGAGCACAGGCTGCGATCTTTACCGCTTTTAATCCATCCCGTGATCGCACAAACTCATCAGCAAGTGCCAGTTATCAGATATGCTGACTGTGCGCTGTGGGTTAAACAGCTGCTGCAGATGTGCAGTTAATGGGCCATTTATCCAGGAGAAAAATGCATTTTCACCATTTTATTCACTTTAATAGCCTCCCGAAGTGTCACTTGAGTTTGATTTCCGGAAACATAATATGCCTTAGTGTCTGAGAAGAGGTAAATGTGATCCTAACAACTTTAAATTAGCTTCAGCTTTACATTTAAATGTCACAATATATTTAAGTTTGCACCAAAATTATGTGTGAATGCCACATGATTCAACCAAAAATATTAACATTTCTTTACTACACGTTCTTTATATGGGTGCTGCATAGCTTTAACTGATGATTGCAGATAAAAAAAATTGCAGTCTTAATCCTAGTCTCTCCTGTCTAAAATGCAGACATTATTTAACATTTCTTATTCTATATGTTATACTCACATATGCATATTATTGTAGTACATATTCAGGGTGTATGACTATACTATGCATGAATATACTCTATATATTCAAATCTGTAGGTTTTTGTGTGTGCACTTAATCATGACATTATTGCTGGCCAGATATCTGAGCTCCTGTGTGCTGTTAAAATCACTTTATCAAAACAAAACACAAACATTTATGCATTTTATATTTATTTAAATATATAATTTTTTGTTGGCCATCCCACAAGCAATCTATGCGGTAAAAGACTGCCCTGAAGGTGCTAAGAGTGTTCCAGGCAATGGGATCATTAAAACCCAGGAGTGCTTACGCCAGCGAAGCAGTCTATGGAGTGAAAAGGGCTCGTTCTGTGCGTGTTCAAGATGGCTCTGTTCAAATCAGTGATTGCAGCGAGTCAAGGGGCTGATTCAAGAGTCAAATCACAGAAAGTATGATCCAGTCCCAAATACATGTGTTTACACACAGATTACAATCAAACTGGTATCATCAGAAAAGAAAACTGGATGAGCTCCCACTCAGATATTCTCTGAGTGAGAGTGGGAATTTAAATAACGTATGCTAAAAAATACAGTGTGTTAAGATGACACAAAACCTAAAATAATCTCATCTTGGGGTTTTGCATTAATATAAATGATGTGGACACGATTTAATAGTTCAGAGGAATAGAAACCGTTCCATCAGGGATGGAAGGACGGACACTAGACTCCTGAGACTCTCTGTCCTTGATGACTCACACTCTGACTCATTCAGAATAATAAACTATGGTACTGCAGCTGCCACTTCTGTTGGTGTGGGCAGGGGCTCAGTCTTCTTAAACAGGAGGAAAGGCTATTTAACATTAAGTGCTTTTACATGGATGCAAAAAAAAAACAAATTCCTGCATTAGTTCAATTACATAAAATACATGTGGAAACCTTAGCTCCATTAAAATCGGCCCAGGTAACTCCCAATGTAACCGGCTACCACTCCCAGATAGCTCGGTTGTGAGTCGCTTTAAGTGTGGACGGTGAGCTGGCCCATGCATTCTGCACATGTGCTGTCTTTCGCTTAAAGTCCACAGACCTGGAAGCAGAAGCGTCCCACTGAGTCATTTGCTGCTGTATGTGGCAGCAACCAGTAAAAACCTAGCATGACAGAGTGATTTTGGAATGATACAGAGAAAGCCGCGATTCTGATTCAGAACATACAGTGTGTAAACTCCTCCATTGCTGCTGTTAACTTAGCTGTAGCTGCTAACTTGCTGGCTAACCTGTGTGATGTGTTGGATTGCAATACCTCTCGTGTGTCACTGCCGATCCGCGTGTTCTTTGAATGAAGACTTCAAGACGAAAAACGCCAATTTCGAAATGTATTTAGCAAATAGAACCAATTCAAGATACAAATATTACAGAGCCCCGGGCCAGTTCAAAACCCTACAATAACAAAGTCAATTGCCAGGGCATGAAGTCTGACAACCTAACTATCCCTTGACCCAGTCTTTTATAGAAACACAAATGTTAATTATTGATGCTAATTCAATCCAATCCAGTCCTTCTTTTTGGATGACCTCGTCTTCTTCTTCCCGTCCCATTGGATGCTGACACAGTCCTTGTTCTCCGTTGTTCCCCAAATGGCCAGTTCAAAGTTCACCTTCTTGCAGAGGAACTTATCAACACCAGTAAACTATGTTGTCACATTTTACGATGGGGGTTTAACACTTCCCGTCTGAATGTCTCCTGCTGATTACAACTATGTAAACAACAATCATGTCAAGGAAGGGTCAACTGACTTTCATTACACTCACTAAACATTCTACCATTCCTAACTTCTAAAGTGCTTCTAACAGAAAACAGAAACATGTGGCACAACTCATGATAATAAAATAAACACAATTCTCTTCAGATGTAAAAGTTAAACCAGTATTGCTCAAGAAAAACAAAGTAAAAGAAGGGAAAGCCAAAACTGGGGGGTGGGGTCTGACTTGACACCTCCCATAATCCAACTGCAAACTACTTTATATACAAAAGTCCGGTTTCAAACTTTATCCACACCATTTGAGCGAGAAATGTAGTCCGGTTTAGAGACACATGGCTTAAATACGGACATCAATTCTTTCTACATGTATACTCGGTACTGTCTTCCTTTTCTTATAAACCCTTAACATCTCCAAATACATTTTGCTGTAAGTCTCCAAACTAAAAGACTAAATTTGATTATTTTCAAACTCCAATTACAGAAAGGAGCTATATTTAAGTTTTCGGCCAAAACATGTGGTCAAAGTCTGGTATCCCCTCCCCCCAGAAATAAGGTCACCAGGTAGGGTGCTGGATCCAGCCAAATTGTCAACTACAAACTACCATGGCAAGTGACAAGTCATAAGTTTATCATTTGATCAATGGCTACGTTAAGTAGAATTATTTTGGCCAAACTTATTAGTTAGCTTCTAATTTTAGCCAGCAGTGCTGAATTGAACAGTAAAAGCATCACCTCATCACAGATGTTGCAATCTCTGTGCTTGTTCATTGATTAGTATATCAGACATATTTGTAAATCCAAACTATACTCTGTATACAGTCTAAACCAGACCAAGATTTCAAGAGCTGCAGGACAGGTATTCAACCGCTTGTGTTTGTTTGCTGGGAGATGAAATGAAGAGGGGCACTTGGGGAGCATGTGGCTTCCATGATCACCCATCAAGCTGTGAAAGACAATTAAGTTCCTGGCAGCTTGTTTCAGTTCCCTTTTCAGATGAAAATGTTGTATTCATAATATTTAAGTCTTCATCAAGGGTTGGTTGATGGAAATTTTGATAAAGCATTTGAATTTAGGAAAATATTTCCACTCTAATTTTCTCACTGGCTCACCGGTAATAGAAATTTTAATCAGTGCAGCAGGCTGTAGATGTATTTTCCAGAACCTTCTTCTGGAACAAGAAGGAGTAATGCAATGGTGTTACACGTATATGGCACTGGGAATGTTTCGTTCAGGCCTCTATTGTTAACTTGTTTATTCCTGAGGGGATGTTGGAGCCCATCCCAGCAGTCATCAATTGGAAGGCAGCTGTACACCTTGGCAAAGTCAGCAGTTTGGAGTGTAAGAGCGAACCAAAACGCTCTGAGAAAAAGAGATCAAAGGGGGGGGTCATGTCCGTAGAATGGCCCAAACTGCCCCATCAGCATTCATCACTACTCCATCATCAAGCCCAAGATGATTTTCATTTTGCGTTATTTAGGAAATTACATGGAAAGTCCAGGGCTTTTTGGAAGACTTCAGCATTTCTATTTCTATTCTAAACTTGCCCCTATGCACTGAAAATATTATGAAAACATTATTTTTATTTTTTCCTCGTATGGGTGTCCGTCTTCTTGGGAAATGGAGATGTGAATCTGCATCTCGTATCATTTTGTTTAATTGCTGTCACGTATTGACTAATTCTACCTTTTGGCCATTAACTATTGCAATTTCAATGACTTCCAACAAAACCAGTAAGAAGTTAACAGCCATTATGTTGTTGAAAGGATGCCAATGGAAGTTTTTACAGTACTAGCAAGTACCAGCATACACATCATCATCAACATCTTTACTTCTATTTATCTACTAATTGAAAATTGCTGATGAATGATTTTATATTGTATCCTTTAAAGCTGTAGTTTACTGGAACGGGATGAATGTGCAACCACTACCCTTTTTAGCTTCACGTGTTAGCTTTGGCAATTCTTCAGGTTTAATAACAAGTAGTTTAATAACAAGGACTGAGATGTGACAATCCCCTGGTTTGTACTGAGACTGTAAGGCTTTCAATATTCTGTTCTTACCGCAATTTCTTTCAACTGCCTTAAATGAATGGTCAATGACACCAATGCAGCTACAGTGGGAAGCATCAAATGTGACTGACCTAGAAAAAACAACAACTTTCACCCTTTTAAACATTTATGTTTTCAAGATTTGGCGTGGTTGAAACATCACAAAGGCATAGATATGTATTTACCTGTTTAACAGTCGTCACTGTTTAACCATCCATCCATCCATCCATCCATCCATCCATCCATCCTCTACCGCTTATCCGGGGTTGGGTCGCGGGGGCAGCAGCCTAAGGAGAGAAGCCCAGACTTCCCTCTCCCCAGCTACTTCTCCCAGCTCATCCGGAGGGATCCCCAGGCGTTCCCAGACCAGTCGAGAGACATAGTCTCTCCAACGTGTCCTGGGTCTTCCCGGGGGCCTCCTACCGGAGGGACATGCCCTGAACACCTTACCAGGGAGGCGTCCAGGGGGCATCCTAACTAGGTGCCCAAGCCACCTCATCTGGCTCCTCTCAATGCGGAGGAGCAGCGGCTCTACTCCGAGCTCCTCCCGGATGGCAGAGCTTCTCACCCTATCTCTAAGGGAGAGCCCAGCCACCCTACGGAGGAAGCTCATTTCGGCCGCTTGTACCCGTGATCTTGTTCTTTCGGTCATGACCCAAAGCTCATGACCATAGGTGAGGGTAGGAACGAAGACTGACCGGTAAATCTTCACCACTACGGACCAGTGCAGAGTCCGCATTACTGCCTTCAGTGTTTTCCATCATCTATGTCCAGCTGGAATGCCTTATCATCCTGGTGGAGGGTAGCCTTCTCTACAGAAGTGCCATTTAGTGTCTTTAAACCTCCCAAAAAAGTCATTTAGGTGGTTCAGAAAGTCCATGTCAGTTCCATCCATTGGCAGGGGGATTTGTCTTGTAATTAGAGATAACCTGTATGCCTTTCCACCTGTTTCTGGTGTTGGTGGAGTCGTGGAAAAAAACCTGGATCTTTTGCCTGTGAGCACTTTGCAATTCTAATAGCACGGTTCAAGTTGGCTCTCGATGCCCTCAGTGCCTCCTTGTCACCGGACTTGAAGGCTGAGTATCGTGCCTTTAGAATGTTGCATCACACCACACATCACGCCGCCTCCGCTTGCTCCACCGTCGGTCTATGCTGCTCGGGGAGTCTGCTGCTCCGTAGAGCGCTGGGTCTTGCCGGCATAGCGCTCTGAGGCTACGTAAACACTCCGAAGTAGTCATATTCACCCTGGTTACTGATTGTAATTCCAGCATGTGCTGGCGATCATATACTAACTTGCTGTGGATGTTGACTATTTTTGGCGTCGTTGATGAAGTATTTTGACTAAAGAGACTGTAACTGTTGTGAATTAGTGCAGTTGCAGCCAAACAGGGCACCACCTTGTTCTCCACCCTGTTCCTGCATCCTGTTCTCTCTTTCTCTAGGCCTCTAGCCTGGCAGTTCTGACATCATACACCATACCTATATGTCCAAAGCATCTAATTGTGGCCTCAATGGCTTTACCTCCCAAACACATAACATGTGCTATGACATACACTTTTCTGATCCTCCAGGATGCTGATCTGAAATACTTCACCTCCTTTACCTCCTCTCCTTGTAACATCACAGCTCTGCCTGCTCATTCACATGTGTGTCTTCTCCATCCAAGGCACAACTCCACCTCCCTCCTCTCACAACAGATCAAATGTCAGAGTTCATGGAGTCTTGTCTAACCTCATCCATCGGCCTGTCCATCACCATAGTGAACAACAAGAGGTTGTTGAGTTCCAGCTGCACCTTCATCTTCTCACCACTGTCTTACCGCTCTCATCAATGTCCTTTACCACACTAATATACTTCTCTGCCACTCTAAACTTCCCAACACAACAGCACAAACATCACAGATCACCTGACACATCAAACCAAAAATAAAAAGATGCATGCAGCAGGTATGTTTGCTCTGCTCTAATGTTTACTGTTGAGTGGAGCACATTAGTCACCTGTTGCCATCTAGCATTGTGACAGTGGATTTCAATGAAGCACATTTCAAAGAAGGAAACCAAACAACTTGTCATCTTGTCTGGTAAAGAGGTCTTGAAATTACAGTGATTAATTGAATAAATCAATCCTGGTCCAATGCCTTTTATGACAAGTCTGTGTTGAAAACACTGCTGTGTGTCGCTCCAAGCTACTTTGTTCTGTTTGCACATGCGGAATCAAAAATAGCTTATTAAACAACAGATGCCACAGAATGTTAATTGTGGCTGCAACACCTCTATGACAACAGTCAAACGAAGCAGTCATAGGTTTTCATTAGAATACCACCCAGATTATACCTCCTGATGTGCTCCAGCCTCCGCAATTGTATGTGCACATATTAAATCTAAATATATTTGCAGGCTATTAAATACCCAGATCTTTGCTAGGGTGGCAGGGGAGTATTAGTGGTGACTGTGAGTGGACTGGTTGCATTACTTAAACTGAAGGCTACTGTTGGGTAAATGCACTGCACACTCCCATGATACCCTCATGGGACTAACTCGCCACTGCATTATTTACACAGTCTGCCCCAGACACCACTCCAGTTGCCTTTAACCATTTTAAGCATCTGTTTTTTCCGGCGATGAGCCAGCAATATCAATGATTGATCGGCGAAGTGATTGATTATGATTCATGTCGTTGCCCGCTGCGTTACAGGCCCAGTGTCTCTGCAACTGCTGGCAGCTCATTTGTTAACATTAGGGCCAGTGCCGTGGTAAAGCTACTTTGCATTTTAAGCGGACGGCAGTTGGCAGTGTACATCAGCGACAGTGTTAGTGCTCTCGTTATGTCACCACGCTCAGTGAGCTTGGGTCGCTGAATTACTGTCACCACTGGAAGCATACGTTCTATTAATCCTGAATGTTGTTTGAATCATGTCAAATGTCACAAGCAGGAGTAACTTAACATTTCTGTTCTTGCCAGTCATGACAGGAACACATTTCAGACATTTTTTTTTTTTTTACAAGTTGCACCTAAATTATTTGGTTTGAATATTGATGGTATTGATTTTAAAATGGATGAATAGTGCTGAGGAAAGAAGTGAATGAAAATTGCATGTTTTGGCATTGGAATATTTTAAAGCTTTATTTCAAATGTGACTGGAGGTAAGTCTTCCATCCATTCATTTTCTCTTAGCTTTTTCCTAATCTTCGTTGCAAGGAGGCCCTTGGAGCCTTAAACAGAAGGTGCAGAGACAAGGCAGCAATAGACCCTGGAAAGGACACCAGTCTGTCACTCACTGGTTACTTGGACCTGGAAGCAAATTGAAGTCTCCAGTTAGTCTAGTGTTTATTGTTTTTGGACCGTCGGGCAATTTAAATCCTTGAGAAAACCTGCACAGCAAAAGGGTGATGGACCAATTGA
This sequence comes from Takifugu flavidus, assembly GCF_003711565.1. Classification (NCBI taxonomy): domain Eukaryota; kingdom Metazoa; phylum Chordata; class Actinopteri; order Tetraodontiformes; family Tetraodontidae; genus Takifugu; species Takifugu flavidus. Next base: position 17,838,310 of record NC_079522.1, read on the forward strand.
ACATGAAATGAGGCAACAGTGCCAGCTGTTCTACCACCTCACCACCATAGGTAAGGACTATTGACAGAGAAAGACGTACTCCAGATGCACCTTCTAGAATTCTTTATATACAAGATATGATGTTTCTGAACCATGTAAGGGGCAACAGTGCTGAACAGTGCATGTGGATCTTGGGAGCAATCAGTCCAATATCACAACATGTTAATTTGTCTGATAAACATAACAGCTAACCCAAGTGCAGAACATCTATAAATCAGCTAAGGTCTTGACATTTTTTTTAATTGGAATGTGATAACAAATGCATTCATCACTCTGCAGTCCAGTGTAATATGATGCAATTTGGTGAAATCTAAAACACAAAAGAATAATGGCATCCAAACCAGTGTGATTAATTATGCCCAGCTAAATTAAATTTCACTGTTTCAAAATGAATTTGCTGCCCAGCACAATTTTCTAAAGATCAGTGAAGCTTGGTGAAAAAACTGCTATTTGCAGGGAGAAAAGAGATGTACTCAGAAGTCAATGGTGACTTAATATTAAAAATAAAATGGGAAACTAACCTTTGACAAAATATTGTGGACTCGAGTGCAATTACTTTGACCAGCACCAGTCAAAACAAATAAATAAGGGCTACTAAGCACAGATGCAAACTGGTCAGTACATTTGACAACACATGGATGTACAGTGTGACATATATTTACTGTGTATTAACTCTGGATCTATAAAAACAATCTGCTTCCTGGAAGTGTCGGGAGCAGAACCACTGGTGTATAAGAATGATTTATTGTTTTGCTTAATTCCATGTCTTTTTACACATTATCATTATTATTAATAATAGTAGTAGTAGTAGTAGTAGTAGTAGTAGTAGTAGTATTAAGACAATAAGACAACAGAAATAAATTAAAATTCCAGTATTTACTGCTGACAATCCAGGTGCCCTAACACCCATTTGAATCCATACAATCCGCAATGACCATATTATGATTGCAGCATTGATTCTGAATATCCTGGTAATCAGGAGGATATGTATATCTAGATCTATGTCTAGATCTAGCTCTAGAGGAATGGATAGATTCAATCGTTTGGGGCAACTTATTAGAATCATATATGGTCTCTGGTTCAGAAATTGTAAAATCAGCACTTGTATCAGATTAGCTTGGGGTAACAGCATGCTTTTAATTTGAAGATCTTTCTTCTATTCAGTAAAGTGGACTATTTTAATGACTTAATCTTGCAAATTGACACAAATCTGACACCAAAGTACTTCATCTGAAACAGTACTTCTGTGAAGATAAATGTGTGTCCACTCATGCATGGTATTAAATATTCATTATCAATAATTAGCCATAAATACCGTATTTTCCGGACTATAAGCCGCTAGTGTTTTCCTACACTTTAAACACTCCAGTTTATTCTACGGTGCGGCTTATTTATGTATTTTTTCTATCGGCCGCTAGGGGCGCTCAAGCAGAAAAGTTACTGCCGCATCACAGGCACTGTTTGAAAAGAAAAGCAAAGGTAGTGTAGCGTGTTGGGGAGGGTCAGTGTGGGAATTTCCCAGCATGCTTTGTGGCAGTGTGTCTGTGGGTTTAGGTTGGTGTTAACCCTGCTTTTGTTCGTTGTAAATGTTATCTTTTGCAACTTTCAATGTTAGTGTTCTATTTATTAAGTTCTAGTTGTTGATGTATTTAATTACTGTTTTAATTACTGTTTGCACCTGCACACCATAAGCCAGGTTATGTGTGTGATTGAAGACTTCCCTTCGTTGCCGTGTCTTGGTTTAGTGTTTAATTGTATGCCTTGATCTGAAGTTGAACTGCAGACTAAGCTTGCGGAAACTTGAGTTTAACTACTTTCGTGTTTCACTGCGGTATATAGACTGATGTGGCTTGTATAAGTACCAAATGGAAAATATGATGTGATTATACTGTATATACACTGCTGTTGTCTAAATGAAAGACGTTGATCCCTGGAGGAGGAAACACTTCAGTTTAAGTTGAGCTACTATATGGCAAATAAAATGCTGCAGTTAATACAATAAAACAGAATTGTTCTTGAGATTGTAATTAATATTTTAAATATATTACCCAGTAATTTGCAGGTTACTGCAGTAATTTGCATGTTACTCATTTTTAAGCAGACTGCCGTCTGTTCTGTGGCAGACAGAGGGACAACAGAGTGGTTTTAAATAAAGACGGGTCCATTTAAATGAAGGAAAATCTATTTGTTCATACGACAGAGCAATGAATCTACTGACCAATGGGCACTGTAACTTGCCCTGAGGGAGGCTGCTGCTGCATGCATAGCGAGTAATAGCACTGGGGTTTGAAAGGGAATTAGATCTGACACTCTCTTCTAATTCGTGCTGTGACCAAAAAATATACCTCTGGATGATTAAAGTAGTAACCACAACCTTTTTGCGCTTTGATAATGCCCCTGAGAACAGAGATAAAAATGCCTCTAATGCACTTAAGCCACAGATTTAGGCAAGGAAGTTAAATTTAGGGCCCTAGACGTGTGATCAGGTGGGGCACTTACACTGAGCAGTGGGCAACAAAGGCTTTAATGTAGTAGTTATGCACCGAGATAGAAAGGACCTTTTTCAAGGATTTAAAAGAGAAAATATTCTGGAATCTTCCCTACATGATAAAGGTTGGGCTTAGCATACAAATTTTACTTTGCCAGATCTACGACAGGAAACTTCTCATGGATTTTCAGCCCATTTTCACCCACCAACAATGACTCCTTTAGTCCTTCTTGCAATATCTAAAGTAAATTTGTCATTAATTAAGTGTTAATTTGCCTGGAAGCTGGTTCTTGCTGGGATACTTGCTCACGGTGTCCGCTCAGCTTCGGTAAACACCAGGAACTCGGGTGGGAGGTATGTAGTTTGTGGGCAGATTAGCAGTTGGGGAGGCTTCAGAGCAGCGCTTTCCTCTGTCTCCCTTCATGGCTGTCTGCCCCTTAATGTTCAGCAATTTTGAACACTCAGGGCATTGGGGTGTGGTTGTGAAGCTATCAATCTATCTATCTATCTATCTATCTATCTATCTATCTATCTATCTATCTATCTATCTATCTATCTATCTATCTATTAGCAATGTATTCAAATATTGTCTGAATTCTTTTAAATGTGTTTTAGTATGGGCTTTAGGTATTCAAATAACAAAAAGTGAGGCAGAAGAAATAGATATAATTTTACTGCAAATAGTTGATGGAAACACACATATTGAGTTGTCTAGTGGAAAAGAAAATCTAGGGCCAAGGATGTCTCCAACCCTGGAGCAGGGAAATTGTTTATGGCCAACAAATGAAACCATTTGCTGGCCCATTGTGCTAGTGGGAACGGGGGGCGGGGGGAGGGGGCAGCTGTATTAAAGGCATTTGTCTTGCCCGCATCAGTGGCCTAGTCTTAGACTTTGTGGTCAACCAAGGCAAGACTACCTTCAGAGCTACAGGAGGAAGGAGCTTTGAAGAACAAGCTGTCTATTTCCCCAAAAAAAACCACCTCAACACCCTTATAACAAAAGGGACTGGAGCCCTCATGAATAACAGGGTTCCAAAGGAATTTAAGGTTATATGGGATAAGCCCATCAAAAAGAAGGGAAAAGGGGCATCAGAAACAAAGCCCACCTGAACTTGCTGCCATAAAGTGACATGTCCAGAAACTTAGGACATGCAGAAGATGGCCCAAGAAAGACAACAGATTAGTCCAGGTGCTGAGGCGACTGGCAATTGCTGAGCACAACACCAACATAGGTGGTGTGAACCCGGTTGACCACATGAGTTTTTACAGGACGCATTCTTGCACTCAGAAATGGGCTGTGCATGCAGTTTCCCACTTTTTGACCTGTCAATCACCAGCTCATAGTTTCAGTATAAGAGTGACTGCCAGGGAAACACTGAAGTTCTGCTGCTTCTTGGTGAAGAGTTGATTACTCGGGCCCGAATACAAATCATAAGTGACAACGAAGATGGCTACCCCACAGTCAAATGCAGCCCTGACACACTATGGCGCCATCCAGCTTCCAGAGATGGTGGACGAAACACATGCATCAAGGTTTGTAGATCCGGCTGCAAGAGCAAAACCTATATGATGTGCCCAAAGTGCAAGTTATCCCTTTGTGGTTCCCAAAAGGTGATTGTTTTTTGTGGGTTCAGGCCAAATAAGCCTGATAGACAGAAATGGGGACGTGAACTCATTGCTATGTTGATATTTTGGTATGTTCTTTAAGGCTAACCTTTTTCCCAAAAATGTTTTCAGTATATTAATTAAATTAGAATGATTTGGGAATTTAAAAAAATGTGACTGGAGAAACTTTCTTTTCATGCTAGCCAGAAGAATATACTTTATACTCTATGTACAGTTTTAATTCAATCTAATTTCCTTTCCTCTAACCTTGACCTCTGCAGACCTGCTGCACACATACCCATTTGTATTGATTTTAACTGGACTTATGTTCCCTGTTATTTTAGTCACCCAGGCATCGCTGCATTTTTCTGCCTGTTGATTGGCTATGGCGCCTATGGGTGCTAAAAGAGTGAAGCAGGTATGCTCTGTCCACAGAGCCACAAGATCAGTGTTCACTGTGGGAAACATGAACTAATGGCTCATACAAACATACAAGACTATGACACATTCTCTGAATGTGTCAACTATGTCTTTAAAAGAGAAATGACTTTCATATGGTAAAATCCAATACATATGCACTATACATTGTATACATCAGAATATAACCTTCCACTGACATAAATCTGAATTCTGTAAATTCCTATGAATTCTGACCATTTTTCAACTAATCCTGAAAAAATCTCTGATGTGTTTTAAATAGGTGCATTTGTCAATGTGGATTCTAATAAGTATTATTTTAAATGTAAATTTAAAAAAGAAGTCTAAACCTCTCTTCTGAGCTACTGACAGTAAATGAAAAAATATTTGAGGATGTGAATTTGCCATCGTGTGCTATCATACAATCAGATTAGGTCCATGTTTATAGCTACGCTAATCCCTGAAACTAGTTTGACCTCAAAAGTCAAGTACCAATTTAGCCCAAACAAATGCATTGTCGAATCCTTTCAAAAGTTAGTATTACCCAAAATGAATGTGGCTTAAAGAAAAGCTTAAAAGAGGCCATCTGTATATCCAAATAAATTGGGTACAACTCCTACTTACAAAATGATTGCCACATACTTGGGTCAATAGCATGTTACTGCATATTGCAATAGAATAAACTAGTTCCACATCCACGCTCTCTTAATTATGCAAGATCCCCAATTGCAGCTCCATGTTGCATAACAAAATGTTTAATTGATGCACCCCCACCACCACCACACACACACAAACTTTTCTGTATCTGCAGAGTTTTTAATAATCTCAGAGGGCACAAAGCACACCATCTCAAAATATTTCACCTTTTGGGTAAAGAGATTTACAAATGAATACCTACCTCCCCATTTTCTTTGTTGAGCATGTGTTTCTTCTCCAGCTCAACCCAACAAGGTGGCTGATTGATGATAAGTGGATGAGAGGGAGCGAGTCAGGGCGAGTCGGTCAGGGAGGATGCTGGAGTCAGAGGTAGTTTATCTGTGCCACTTGTTTGCAGCTGTCAGAAAGGAACATGTCTCTCCCACTGGACTCCAGGCCAACTGTAGCACTGCAAGAACAACATCTCTTCGAAGGAGCCTCTTTGCTCCTTTTTTTGGGTTGTTGCTTAATGTTTCTGTTCCAACTCTCCTCAGCTTCCCTCTAATCAACCGAAATATCGCACAATCAAATGACCTCACGTATGACAGCATTTGTGGCGATATAGCAAAATTAAAAGTAGCTTAAAATTAAATTGGTATTATTACCACAATCTTCAGTGCAACAGTTCACTTCTTATGGGTCAAGAATTCTCAGAAAATATATTATTACGGGAACCTGATACTTGACATTATCTTGGCAAAATTAATAATAAAATGGCGTGCTTAATGTCACAATCCTGGGAGGGAGACAGAACACCCAAATTTAGAGTTGAATGTGATTTATTCACAAAAATAACAAAACACTTAACACTTAACAAAAAAATTAACAGCGGAGCAACTCTCAAAATGTGGAACAAAAAGTATTTAAACTACAGAAATTGAACATGTGAAGCATGAGAAAAAGTGCTTAATGGTAGTGGAGAGAGAGCATTTAAAATGGAAAGATGACACATTGGGAGTGACTGAAAGGAGAGCCATTGTTTTACACGGGGGGGGGGGGGGGGGGGTTCAGGGGGTTTACACAAAGAGGTTCAAGAGTGGGTGAAATGAAGGGGCCAATCAGGGTAATCATCACAGCCAAATATGGACGAGTCAAAAAAATCACTAAACGACAAAGTACAGAAATTTAAATGTGAAAATTCAATCAAATTGGAATAAATGGAAGGCAAATGGTGGATTTATTTGTTGGTAAAGGAGGGGAGAAGGGCAACAAGGCGAGAAGCAGAAAGAGAGTGGAGCAGCAGACACATAAACTACTGTATACACCCGAAGATATTGGACACATTTAATTGCTGAAAACACACAGTTCTCAAAAGGCAAAAAAAGGCTGTGAGACTTCCCAAATACAGTAAATGGAGTAAATGTAAATGGATTGGCTTCTGACTGGGCACAAGAGCAATGAATGTAGACCAATTCCATCATAAATTTAGTCAGACTGCTGTTTAGGCTGAGAGATGAGATGTTCTCTATCTTTTGCTGTTCACGCTTGGGTCTCTTAAGGGTGGGAATCTGAGTCAGGCCATGTGGGCTTGTGGTGTGAACCTCAGTTCTGAGTAGCCTTCTCTTCATCAAATTCTATCAGGTCTACAAAAACCCAAATTGAGTTGAAATTTGAAGTTGAAATCTCCCTGTGTCTTTCTATTCAGTGTGTCCACTATAATGTAGTCATTAACTGGTTTATTAACGCATTTCCACCCCTTCAAGTTCTTTGAAATGATTCTGCTTTTGATTTATATTCAACAGATTATTATCTTAGTCCCATTGTCCTTGTTCAGTGGAATGATAAAACATAATCAAGAATAGTTACAGAGCTTTGATATTTAATGATGCTGTGAATGTAGATTCGGGAGAAAATCTCCATAGAGCAGAGAAAGGATTTTCCTTCAAAATACATACTATTTTTAAAAATCAGCCCTTTGATTTATTCTTCTTAATCTTCACATTTCTTTACACCTGCAGGTATACAGCACACATTGAATGTCTTCCCCAGCACTGACATCTTTCTGTGTCACTACATCCCCTCATTAGACCTGAAAATGCAATAGATGTGCTTCCTGCTCATTTGCCACTCCTTCCAGTAAGGGAGAGGCCTTAAAAGCTTCTCATCAGATTTCCCTGAATGTTACAGCAGAGATGCACTTCTGAGCATTTGATTAAATTAAGATAGTTATCTGGACCCGCCAGGTCTGTTGCATTCAACGTATGATGTAGCAGCAGTATGGGGCTATTTTCCAAAGTTGTTTTCTGGAAATTATGGTTCTATGGTCTAATAGTCTGGCCTTCAGTGACTGTAACAATGAGGATAGATATTAGCTCACTAATATTATGTGTGACACAAACACATAAGAGGGTGAGCAATACCTTGTTATGGTGAGATACGAATGGGCTAGCATGACTGTTTAACTATTTTAAAAGGTCTTTATTATGTTACAGAAGGCAATAAAAGGTCCCAAGACCACACCCCCTTTATAGAATATATGCTGACATTATTTCATCACAGAGCTAATGGGTTCAAAGACATTTCTGAGTTGCTGGGCATCCCTCACATTCAATTTCTGAGTTGTTACCAGAGATACTGAGAGGTTGTTGTCTTTGACACTCATTCACCACCTCTGTAATGGTATGATATTTTTAGCTTTTCTGAAGCTTTTTTTTTTTTTTGGGACATTGTTGTAATTAGTAAGTTTTCTGTGCTCTTAAGAACTCAGGAATTCTGCAGCAGTGGCATTCACTTCCTCCTCCTACACACAGAATAATGCTTTTTTGAAAAAATCATTTAGAGTTTGTGAGGTAATGGGGAAAAAGTACATAAAGTCAGCTTGGAAATGTAATTGTCACAAAGTAACACATCAGCGACTTTCTGTGGAGCAGAGCAGGAATGTTTTATAAATATATGAATTTATGCCTCAGGAGAGATAAGAAGACCTGATCCTTGAATTGCCTGTAATAGCATTTCAAAGACCAAATTTGAGTTTGATTTATGCAGCACATTCTTAAAAAATATTGCTCAAAACAGAGCACAGCAGAAAAGGTCAAGATGTCTAAAGTGATCTTGTATTAAAAGCTAATGTATAAGGACTTTCCGTGGTCTGAGCAGTTCTTTGATGTTAACAGACTAATTACGGCAGATACGAAGAACGGCTAGAAAAAAACATGAATACCTCTTGGTAAAACTGTATCTGGGAACATCCTGAACCACCTGATTGGCCAAATGGGAGCTTGGATGTGTAAAAGTTCTGATAAATAAATAAACAGACCCTCCATGAAATCATAAACTATTAATATACTGCTCTATCAATGCAACTGGGAATATATGTCAATCAATCCCATCTTATTCTGCTTTGCAATTCTGTCCATATATCACTTGTTTGTGCAGTGTTATTTTAAAAAGCAGCATAAACAACTGTATCTTTTACTGCAATCTTCATCAGACAGTTATTGCTATATCTTGTGAATAAAGAAATTCTAACCCATTTTAAAGCAAAAAAAAAAACCCTTTGGAAATGATTCCAATAAACACTGAAAGACTGTGAAACAAGGCCAACAATTAGCAGCCCAGCAGCCGCAGTTTAGGCTAACTGTGAAATAACCATCATATAATGTGTTACAGTGGTCCAAATAAGATGTAATCAAGGCTTGAGTTATGGTTTCATACTACTGTCTGGGGCATAGATGGCTTCACAGACATGAGGCTCAGTTGGAAGAAGCCTCTTTTGGCAATAGGTTTGATCTGCCTGTCACATTTAAAACTGCCGTGAAAAAATCTGCTCAGATTCTCGGTGAAGGGTCAAACCGACAATCCCGGAGCTCAGGCCGCCAACACAATCATCAACACCTTTGCGGTGGCTAAATGCAACAACTTCAGTTGTCATTGAAAATTCAAAATTGAAAATGTTTCTAAAATAGTCACAAATTACACACATACTGCCACGACCTTCCTCGCAACACGTTTCAGAAGTCAAGAGTTTAGTCTGGGTTGAAGCACAGCAGCCGATCTGCTTAGAAAAACAGCAGTTATAGCAAAATCTGTTTTCATTTAAATGATTGTTATTGCACACTGTCCCTTGATAAATTAAATAAATGGAGATGAAAACAAGTAACAACGCCAAGCAACAACATGAAGGAGCAATGCTGGGATGGTGTCTGGACATTTGGATAATTGGACAGGTGAGTTAATGGTGAGGGAAGGACACACTGGGACGGAGAGCTCAGGAACAGATGGGAAAACAGAGGACGGAACTAAGCAAAACAAGAAACAATTATAATTAAACTAAAAATCAATGCGTGAAACAGGCTAACAGTGTCACAGCTGCGGGCAATCATGCCCGTGAGTCGCTTCCCCCCGCGCACCTGTTGTGCATCAGGACACTAATGAGCACTCTTCTTAATCCCCGGAGGCACACCTGCTCCCTGCCAGATCGATATTTGTGTTCCGATGACTTTCCAGCGTATTCCTGTTTGCCTGCCTGCCCGGTTCCGACCTTGCCTGTTCCTGACCGTTCTGCTCCCCGGTAAACTCTGTCTGCCTTCTGCCCGATCTCGACCTTGCCTGTCCCCGACTACTCTATTCTGCTCGCTCCCCGGTGAATCCTGTCTGTTGTCTGTTTCTGACAATAAAGCGGTGTTCAGCCAAACTCCTGTGTCGCATTTGGGTTCTCATCTGGTCCGTGACAAACAGTCTATCAAAAATGTCTGAATCATCTGCTGGTCTGGAGGGAAATGTAGTGCTGTTTACCGTGTGATCTAAATGGAAATCATGAAACATTACAGGACGCCTACGAGGCTTCACCTGGATTGCTGCTGTCAGTGTTGGACGTCAAAGGAAATATTGTAAAAATTAAGAAAAATAACACCAGCAGCATTGTGGTAAGACTTTTAATGTCTCTACAGGGGCAATTTGCTGCCCTGAATTCTTTTTGAGATATGTCACTTTGCACTGTTCACACTCTCAATAATGCCAGGAACACAATTATCACTTAATGCTTTGAGTAACAAATACCTTCAATTTGATCTTTATACAATTCCAAAAATTAAAACCCCAGGACTTAATGGCTAATGCCTTTTACCTCTTATTACATTTAATATTGTCAAGGGATTAGAAATGTTACTTTCCTGAAAAAAAGAGTTTGAAAGTCACAATAAAAAATGCAAAGTGATAAATCGATTGGAAATTTATGGCTCTATAGTGTTGCAATTATTAGTGATGTGCCCTTTGAAGCGAATGACTAAAGAGCCGATTTGGGTTTTTTTCTCCATCTTTCCTCCTTTATTCTGCACAGCGATGGTCAAGATGTTTGTCAATGAGGTATTTGCTTTTTCTCAATGTCAATCTCAGCTAAAAACCTGCACAGGTAACAGGATGCTCTTTCGGTCTTTTTTCTTTTATACATTTTTATTTATGTTTTGCTATTTGAGTCTATAAAATGTCTGTGTTTTTTCAACATAAATACTGTAATATACACAATGGGAGATTTGACCTGTTTGTCTATTTGAGATTCTTTGAGAGGTCTTTGTTTTTGTGTCTGTGTATGTTAGAATATATATTTTTGTAACCTTTTGGCCAATGTATAAATAAAGCCATATGAATGATGAGTATTTGATATAATGCATTTTTTTAAAATCAGTCATTCATTCTTCCTCATAATTCCACATTTTTGATAGTTAGTTAATCCAAGCAACAGAAAATCTAAAAAGCGCCTCAGGAGCAAGAGGAATCAGCTCTTCTTGGCGAGGCAAGCCACCAAGGAGAGGAGAGAAGGGGAGAGAGGAGAGGAGAGAAGGGGAGAGAGGAGAGGAGAGAGGAAGGAGAGGAGGGAAGGAGAGGAGATTAGAGGAGAGGGGAGAGGAGAGGAGGGGAAAGGTAGAAGATAGAATAGACACGGATCATTCAAATACCTTAATTAAAATGAGCTCATGAAAAAAGACCACATTTATCATTGAAGCTTCACATTAAATTTGTGTAGGAACTATTCATGGCTGGGGTCTCAATCTGGCACTGTTGCCATCCTAAAAGAAAAAGTGTTAAAAGTTTATTTTGTAAGCCCTATCAACCCAATAACTATCACAACCTCAAAAAGTTTGATGAGGATGTTTCTTTTTCTGGATTTTTGCAGATATCAACAATACTAATAAATAAGTCTCATCATATGCAGTATTCCCATCAGGAGTTACGACACAGAGAGAGCTGAAAAATGAACCAGTAAGAAAAATATTGCTCATGTCACTCTCATTGTGTCTTTACAACCTAAAGTGTTCTTTTTCCTGCAGGAGTCTTATCAGTATAGGAGATATGAGAGAGATGTGGTTGTTCAGTTAAAGAAAGCAGCAGTTTTAATTCACCTAAAGAGTCCTGCACAATATGGTGCAGATAGAAAGTCTGTAAACACAGAAAATAATATTGATCAATATGGAAATTAGAGGCATTGAACATAATGAATGGTATGATGCTGCTTGCCTGTAGTACCTCCTGCATAGACTACAGCCCTATAACTCCATTTGTTTGACTTGAAAATTGTATAATCCTCCCATTTTGTCCATTAGTTTTAGACCAACATGACCAAACATTTTTTTAAAGGCTGCTAATGTTTCTAAAATGAATAAATGATATATTTCACATCAGTAACATGTACTGGAATTGCTTTTCCTTCTTTGGCCATTGATTTATTTATTCCTTTCCCTTAACCGCTAATTATTTCTCACAGTACACAGAGTTGAAGTCTCTCTCTCTCTCTCTCTCACACACACACACACACACACCTTTTTGTGTGTGAGCTTATATATAAATTACATTGCCATGCAGGTGCTGAAGCCACAGCAAGTCTGTGGATCTAATCAGTGCATAATAAAGGGGAGGAGTGGCATCCTGGAAGGAGCTGCTCTGAAGCAAAATCTGAAACGGATTACCTGATTCCCAGCTCTCCACTATCGTTGTGGCAGAGTTTAGTTTCGTTTCGTTTTCTGCAACTTATCCAGATCCGGGTCGCGGGGGCAGCAGCTTCAGGAGGGATGCCCAGACAGCCCTCTCCCCGGCCACTTCCATCAGCTCTTCTGGGAGAACCCCCAGCCGCTCCCAAGCCAGGCGAGAGATATAATCTCTCCACCTAGTCCCGGTGGGACATGTCTGGAACACCTCTAAAGGGAGGCGTCCGGAAGGCATCCTAGCCAGATGCCCGAGCCACCCCAACTGACTCCTCTCGATGTGGAGGAGCAGCGGTTCTACTCCGAGCCCCTCCCGGATGTCCAAGCTTCTCACCCGATCTCTAAGGCTGAGCCCGGCCACCCTGTGGAGGAAACTCATTTCAGCCACTTGTATCCGCGATCTCGTACTTTCAGTCATCACCCAGCGTTGATGGCCATAGGTGAGGACTGGGACGTAGATCGACAGGTAAATCGAGAGCTTTGCCTTCCGGCTCAGCTCCTTCTTCACCACGATGGATCAGCTAAGCGCCCGCATCACTGCTGACACCGCTCCAATCCGCCTGTCGATCTCCCCTTCCATCCTACCCTCACTCGTGAACAAGATCCCGAGATACTCCTCCACCTGGGGCAGGACCTTCTCCCCAACCCGGAGAAGGCACTCTACCTTTTTCCGAGCAAGGACCATGGCCTCGGATTTGGAGGTGCTGATCCGCGTCCCTGCCGCTTCACACTCGGTCGCGAACCGTCCCAGCATTTGTTGGAGGTCCCTGTTCGATGGCGCCAGAAGAACTACGTCATCCGCAAAAAGCAGCGACGAGATCTTCCGCCTACCGAACTCGACACCCTCCACTCCCCGGCTGCACCTAGAAATTCTGTCCATAAAAGTTATGAACAGAACCAGTGACGGAGTCCAACCCTCACTGGGAACGAGTCCGACTTACAACCGGCTATCCGGACCAAACTCCTGCTCCTTTGGTACAGGGACTGGACGGCCCTTATCAAGGGACCTTCCACCCCATACTCCCGGAGCACCCCCCACAGGGTGCTCCTGGGGACCCGGTCATAAGCCTTTTCCAAGTCCACAAAACACATGTGGACTGGTTGGGCAAACTCCCAACTCCCCTCAAGCAACCCAGCAAGGGTAAAGAGGTGATCCGTGGTGCCACGACCGGGGCGAAACCCGCATTGTTCCTCCTGGATCAGAGGTCAGAACTATCAGTCTAATCCTCGTTTCCAGCACCCTGGCATAGACTTTCCCAGGGAGGCTGAGGAGTGTGATCCCCCTATAGTTGGAACACACCCACTCTTAAAAATAGGGACCACCACCCCGGTCTGTTGTGGCAGAGTAAAAATGACTATTATGGCCAGACATATTTGTATCTCCTGTACTAGAGTAACATGGTTGAATATGCGTGATTGCGATTGATGTGATTGATCAACTCTGCAAATCAGACTGGTAAACTGTATATGTGCTCTATGTTCTAAAGAGCAATTTAAAGTTCCTTCCTTTTCACTTAATTTCCTCAATCTAAGAATCTTTTTCTTTTCTTTTCCAAACCAGTCTGTGTTTCATGCAAGACGTGCCTGCTACCATGTTAACAGATTTTTAGTGTGAAGGTCTTCATGCACACTTTAGTTGTTGCTGCTTCGTTTGTTTTCATCTCAGATGTAAATCTTTAAAACTTTCAGAAATTAAACAGAACATAATACAATAGCAGGGTGTGTTTCATATTTAATTCAAAAGATTAAATGTGTATTGAGGACTAATTTTGAATTTTACCCACCCTCTCTGCAGAGGCCTTCCTGTAGTATGTGGCACTGAGCACACTGAAGCATGTGCTTATTAAAAACAATAAAGAATAGTATTTAGAGGGTATTAAAATATTTAGTGTATTGCATTAAGGATAAATGCAGTAGTACTTAAAATATCCAATGTACACCCACAAATATATGACTTCAGTAACAGTAGTCATTTACATTTCAGTGTAAACCATCTGTAATAAGTCCTGGGTGCAGCATTAATCCAAGTACAACTCTCTGTTAAATGTAAATGGCTGGCTGAGCGGGAAGTTTTATTTCCTTTCATTTAGAAACAGTGCCCAGTTGTAAGGAAAACTGCAGCTTCCCGAAGCGCTGCCGCGTGGATTAAATAAATTATTAAAAATTCTCAGACAAGACCAGAGGCACTGGCACAGAGGGATATAATAGCTGCATAGCTAATATAAATGTTTTCTGTGGAATCATCAGTGGAGACTGAGATGCCTGTGTGAATACATTCACTTAATAACAATCTCTGCTCGCACAGGGGATGGTGATAATTACACTTAATACCACAGATGCAGCATGACAGGGTTTTTTCCGTCCCCTACAAAACAACTGCCCCTCTGTATGTTTTCTGCTTTCAACACATACATTCTCCTCCATTTGCCATCAGGCATCTCTGATGATAGATAAGACACAGAAGGGAAAGGCAATGCACAAACCACGTAAGGAAATGAAAGAATATGGATCTGCTCCATTTTCATGTCCATCACCGTGATTTTTAACCCACTTTATTTTGATTAGCAATGACAACAAGTTCATTACGGTTGAGCTCTAAACCCAGCAGCATCCGCTGAAGGTCACGCAGAAATGGAATAACAATGTGGATGTTTTCAAAAACCTTAATGACGTATGATGAAACTTGTATTCGGCATAGGACATTGTAGGATGGCTTCAACACATTCAAGATAGCACATTTTCCTACTCCATGGGTGGAAAATGAGGAAATGTTAGGAGGAGACCCTAGCTCCTCAACACACAGCCTCAGTAGCTGGGCATTGATTTCAAACAGATCAGCTAAGATCAACCTTATTCCAGTTCAATCAATCAATCAGTCAGTCAGTCAGTCAGTCAGTCAGTCAGTCAGTCAGTCAGTCAGTCAGTCAGTCAGTCAGTCAGTCAGTCAGTCAGTCAGTCAGTCAGTCAGTCAGTCAGTCAGTCAGTCAGTCAGTCAGTCAGTCAGTCAGTCAGTCAGTCAGTCAGTCAGTCAGTCAGTCAGTCAGTCAGTCAGTCAGTCAGTCAGTCAGTCAGTCAGTCAGTCAGTCAGTCAGTCAGTCAGTCAGTCAGTCAGTCAGTCAGTCTGTCTGTCTGTCTCTCTGCCTGCCTGTCTGTCAATCTTTATTTATATAGCGTCTTTTACAATCAAAATTGTTTCAAGGCACTTTCGAGAATCCCAGGGCCTGACCCCAGACAAGCAACAGTGGCAAGGAAAAACTCCCCTTTAACAGGAAGAAACCTTGAGCAGGACCAGGCTCATGGAGGGGGACCCTTGTGCTGATGGCTGGCTGGGTAGAGAGAGGAGAGGAGAGAGAGGAGAGGAGAGGAAACCATGACCCACTGGGGTGACAGAGGCCTGTCAGGTGATCATGTTTCTAGTCCCCGGCAGCCTTGGCCTATAGCAGCAGGTGTAGAAAATATCTTGTAAATTTAAAAGCAATCCATTTAATCCTTTTTAAAGTTCTCTAATTGTATTGAACTGCACCCTTTAAGTTTCACTGTAAGGTCCATGTATTTAACATAACACCCTGTGACTGGTGTTCATAATGGGATATATAATGAGTATCAAATTACCCTTCTTGTTACCTCGAAACTGCTTCAGGCCTTAAACTTAACATCAAAATATCAAAATGCCAAATTTAACAAATTTAAGTTGAGGTTTTCAGGCATACTTTGATTCTTACATGGGATAGATTTTGATGATGTTATCTCAGCACAGTCTCCTCCCTATGGCTCTGTGTTTAATTTTAGCTCAGCCTTTTTTTTAATGAGGTGATGCTTGTCTCCACTTTCTCTGGGCAGCCTTACCCATCCTCTCACACCCCAAAAGAGTGCTCAGCGAGGTTATTGGAGGCACTAATTCCCTTTAGCTGAGAGTGTTTCTGGCAGCTTGTGCAGGGTGTATCCCTGCCTCTTGCCTGGTCACTGGTGATATAGTCTACAGCAACGCCTTAACCCTGATTAGGAATGAAGTGATGGTTAACAGAAAATGGATTTGGATGGATGGATGATGGATGGATGTAGACTACAGAGAGGAAACTCATATCTAAAGTGAATATTTGTGCAAATGTGGCTTGACGGAAATAATTGTTTCAA
Source organism: Takifugu flavidus (assembly GCF_003711565.1). NCBI lineage: Eukaryota > Metazoa > Chordata > Actinopteri > Tetraodontiformes > Tetraodontidae > Takifugu > Takifugu flavidus. The sequence goes on from NC_079522.1 coordinate 17,854,606, forward strand.
GTTATTACACTGTGAATCTTTGTATTTTGTGGGGGCTTTTATTCTTAATCCCATGACACTCACCCTCCCTCACATTTCTGCCAAAGCAGTGCTGACAGGTCTGCATTTATGTCTTTCAGGAAGGGAATGAGGGATCTTACAGTATTAATGCAACCTGTGGGGAAGTAAGGCCATGATTAAATTTGTTTTGTCTGCAACAGACCTTTTACATTTGGCGAGTAACCCAATTTTAGCTGTGTCTGCTGGGGCCAGTGAAAACATTGTTCCCTTTGCTGTTTCCAGCCAGCCAACCGCCATAAATCATCTGTGGTGTTCTGTCTAGCCAAACAGAGCAAAATATCATCCAGTATTGATATCCAGTATACATACATACATACACACATACATATATATATATTTATATATATATGCTGAGAGTTATCATTACCACTTGCGTTTTAACGATAGCTCTTTTTAAGACATTTAAAATATTACTCACCAGGTAAATCTATTTAGCAGCATTATAGAACTCCTTTTCAGAACGTATTGTGTGACCTTACCACTTTCAATAAATGTAAAACATCCATCTCAGAATAAAGTAGTCATTCTGCCGGTCAAAGGTCTGAAATTTAAAGCCAGTTATTACAGCAATTATCCCTCACACCACTTTAAAGTCAGCAACCTGTCTCTTAAATTTCTTTTCTCCTGGTGCATTTAAGTCATATTCTCCCACATGCTGGCACTCTTCAGAAATATGGCATTTCTGTCCACAGTTGTACTTCTTTGGTACTCTTATCCAATGTATTTGTCTCTATAAGCGATTTTACACCTACACTTAAGTATGCCTTTTGAGCTGAACAATGAGGATTGTGTAGTGCTTTTACACATCTGTCAGTTGGAAAAGGGTTAGGAATTTGTGACATGGATTAGCAGACAACATGGCGGTACATCTGCTCGGTAGTTGCATGGTTACATTCTGCAGTGTAATTACGCTGCATCTGTCCACCATGAAAAACGGGCCTTCTCGTTCATTCTCTATCCGCCTGCTCTGTTGGGCGTGCTGACTGTTGATGTAAACAGCCTAATTGAATGGTATCATTTTGATAAGACAATGAGAAAGCAAAGAAAAATGGGGCTATTGATGCAGGCCAGCTGCCCCTGCACAGACGCAACCTCAGTAAACCACCAGAGTCTTCTGAGAAAGTCCATTACACACTCAACAAGCCCAGCTGGAATAGTTCAACAAACAGGTTTTTTATATCATAATCAATATAAACACATTAACTGAAAATAATATAATTTTATTTGTAAAACAGGTTTCAAAAACAGTGACCAGTCCTGAATCTGTTTGCCTACTTTTTTGCTTACCGACCGACCGATCGATCGATCGATCAATCTTTATTTATATAGCATCTGTTACAATCAAAATTTTCTCTAGGCGCTCAACAGAATCCCAGGGCCTGACCCCCAACAAGCAACAATGACAAGGAAAAACTCCTCTTTAACAGGAAGAAACCTTGAGAAGGACCAGGCTAATGTAGGGGGACCCTCCTGCTGATGCGCCTTGAAACAATTTTGATTGTATAAGACGCTATATTAATAAAGATTGACTGATTGATTGATTGATGGGGGGCTGAGTAGAGAGGGAGAAAAAGGGGGAGGACAGGTAGAGGAGAGACTAGTTAGAGATCAGGGAAATACATTATATTATAACAAGCTGTTAGCATAAGAGTTGAGTGGGTCAGTGGGTTCAGAGGTCAGCAGGTCAGCACACAGCTATGAAGACGACGATACCTGTAGATGGATACAGAGAGAGGGGGAGGAGGGGCAGAGAAACAGAACATATTAGCCTAATAATTAGTTGACCCTCGGAATATGATAATTAGTCTATCTAGATTCTAGAATAATAAGTACAACTACAAAATTACTGTACTATAAGCTTTTTCAAACCGGAAGGTTTTAAATCTGATCTTGAAAGTAGAGATGGAGTCAGCCTCCCATAGCTGGACAGGGAACTGGTTCCACAGCAGGGGGACCTGGTAACTAAATGCCCGGTCCCTTATTCTGCCTTTAGAGACTCTGGGGACCACAAGTAAACCAGCATTCTGAGAGCGGAGCGGTCTATTGGGCTGGTAAGGTGTCACTAGCGCCTCCAGGTAGGATGGAGCTAGGCCTCTAAGGACCTTGTAGGTCAGAAGAAAAATTTTAAGAATTATTCTAAATTTAATGGGCAGCCAATGAAGAGACGCCAGTACAGGAGTTATGTGATCTCTTTTGTCAATACCTGTCAGAACTCTGGCTGCAGCATTTTGGATCAGCTGGAGGCTTCTTAAAGAGTTGTTTGGACACCCTGATAATAGAATAATAATAGAAAAGAATTACAATAGTCCAGCCTGGAAGTAACAAAAGCTGTCATTTACAACGTCTACATTGATATTAAAGTCTCCAATGATAATGACTTTGTCTGTTCTGAGGACCAAGTCAGATAAGAAATCAGAGAACTCGGAACTCTGAATGTGGCCCAGCAGGGGGCCGATAAACAACTATAAACAAAAGTGGCTTTTCTGCCTTCCAGTTCAGATGGGTGATGCCAAGAGTCAGGCTTTCAAATCCATAAATCAATCAATTTTTATTTATATAGCGTCTTTTACAATCAAAATTGTTTCTAGGTGCTTTACAGATCATGTAAAGGGGGACCCTCCTGCTGATGGCCGGCTGGGTAGAGAGAGAGGAGAAGGGGGGAGGACATGTAGAGGAGAGAATAGGTAGGAGAGGAGAGGAGAGATAGAGGTAGAGGAGAGAGTAGGCAAATGAACTGGAACCATGTTTTGGTCTAAGATTAATTTATAACTTGGAGTGTTAGAGTGTTAGATTGCTGCCACTCTCCCTGCTCGACCAGTAACACGAGGAATATGATAATTAAGATGGGTAGGAGGAGTAGATTCATTTAAGCTAACATACTCCTCCTCCTGAAGCCAGGTCTCAGTAAGACAAAATAAATCAATGTGATGATCCGCTATCAGTTCGTGCACTAACAGGGATTTACACAAAAGAGATCTAATATTTAACAGTCCACACTTAATTGTGATATTAGTTTCTCCAACTTGTGCTTTAGTATTAATTTTAATAAGATTATGGTGATTGACCGCTCCCCTGCTCTGTGCTTGGTGAACTTTTAACCATGGTACAGAGACTACCTCTATAGTGTTAAATATGTTATTGTTGGTGGATGAGGGTTCTATGGAAGCAGCAGAGAGGTGTGTAAGACGACAACTCTGCATCCTGGTCTGGAACCTGATTTGTCAGGTCACTTTGGGTCTAATAAAATTAGCCAAATTCCTAGAAATGAGAGAGATACCGTCTCTCCTAATCAGACCAGGTTTTCTGCGGAACAGTGTCTCAAGAGCTAAGTCTCACCTCCAGAGCCATAAATAAACTAGACTTTATGCACCTATTACTTTCACTAAAGGAGTCAGAAGAGTAACTAATCCTTCCGCACCCTGAACACACAGGGTGGAACACCGGGTGAAATGCTAATGCTAATGATGAGTAGAATCAGCGGATCGAAATGACCTAATGACATTATTTTTCCCTGGTTGTTGGCAAGTGTCAAGAATTGCCCGAGCATTTGATTTCAAATGAAGTGTATCCAGCACACGCAGTGTCACAATACATTAGCCAACAGAAGTTCCTATGAATTTGTGAAACTGTGAATTTGAATTGTGGTGATGTGCCATATCCTTGAGCACATGGCACATCTGCAGAAAAGATCTCTCCTGATACTGCAGCCTACCGCCAGAGGTCGACTGATTTGCTTTGACTTCTCTCGGAGGCTCTTCCTGCCATGTTATTCAGCCTAAAGCTCCAAGTGGCGTTGAATAAAAAGATGACAGCAATCAGGTCTGGGCTATTTTTACTTCAGTTTTGTCCAGTGGGAAAAAGGGATTGATGTGATGTCCATCTCTAACTCTGTCAGCAGTTTTGGACACTGTTTCTCTTTATGCTGCCCAGATCGCTGTTTCAATGCTGCCATTTAAACAAAGCCACAGTTTTGACCAAAGTTATTCTGGGTATAGAGCTATTATTTTGTGACCCACCTAGATGAGACGCATCAAGCATGTGAAAGAAATGGGGAAACTGAAGAAAAACTTTATTCAAGGAGAAACTAAAATAATATTATCATTCATTTCCAGGCTATTACCACTATCTGCTTTTTATGCATATATGAGATTTTCCTTCATTATTTCACATCCTTTCATTAAAATGCAAACCTCCTCCGGAGGACACCGACATCAAGTGCTTTTGCTCTGTTGAGCTGTTTTAATCCATCTGTGTGTTCAAGCTGTAAACTCCCACACACCAACACACAAAATTTAATTCCTGCCCACTCCCATTCAGTGTACTACGTTGTCACCGTGGGGATCGATATGCCTCAGTAATGGCTGCCTGGAGAGCGCAGCACTTGAATGACAGTTCTGGGACCAGGGTGGAGTGATGGAGCACCATTGCCAGCTTAATTAACTTCCAGTCTAGTCTCCAGTATTCACATTCAGCTACGCCCCCTTGACACCCTACCCGTTACCATCACTTTCCATGCATCACTCTCTAAAACTCCCCCATTACCGTTAGCGTAAACAACGTGCCAATTAAATGGATGCTTGCACAGTTGCAAGGCTTTGTTTGCACATGGGTCTCAAGCTAAATATTCATCTATGTGTGTGAGTCTTATTCGCTGGGTCATACATTATGGATCAAATAGTTTTGCTAATGAAAGAAAGTTAAAAAAGGATTTTATACATCTGGCTGTACGCATGAGGTTTGTAAATGTCACAGGAGATGGTATGGACACATCCAATGTGCCTCAGTAAGTGCAGATTACCATTAAAGATTCCAATTTTCACCCTGTCGGTTCAGTTTTAAGTCAAAAGCTAATTTGCTTGGCTTGTTGCAAAGGAGATCAATAGTTTGAATAGTGAGAGACGAGGCGAGGTGCTGGTGATAGAGGGTGATTTCAGGGCGGTTTAACTGAATGCAGCACCCTCGGAGCCTGGATCCATCTGTCAGAGGAGGCTTCATAACCCACGGCAGCAGCAGCAGCCTTCTTTGCTATTCAGCTCACGGGCATGTCTTATTTTCTCTTACCAAGCACAACCGCAATCCAATGATGGCTGAAGCAGTCAGAGATTTTAGCTTAGCTGGCAGAGCTCACTTTGCATTTCGGCTTTGCTTAAGTTTATATTCTTTGATTGTGGGTATTGATGGAGTTTGATTTCAGACACAAACGGCTTCATTATTCAACCACGGTCAATTGGAAGTGCAAAATATCATCATGCCATAACGTATAAATTGATAATGTATTGATTTTGCACATGCCAGTCAAGGTTTGAAGTGATGTTGAACGTCGTTAACTTTCTTCTAACTTTCCTAACTTTGACAAGTGGATTAAATACACAATACAAATGCACAAGATATGTGTGCATACACACACGGTATGCTGATGTGCACACTGTTTCAGTTTCAGCCTTTTTTTTTTATAACTGGTGCACCACTGAAAGGTATAGACCATGGCAGATCTTATCCGCGAAATTTGGTAAAGTTGGGGTTTTCCCCTCAAATCAATTGACAATGACTATCTGCCGATACTGAGTCCTGATCCGATACTTTGGCTATGCATTACAAAAAGAAAATAATACATCTGAGTTGTCCCCTAAAAGTTTTTATTATTATTATTGAAACAATGAAAAGATCTATGCATCACTGTTAAGTCGATGTACTAGTACATAAAACGATGTGAAACTTTGTACATAGGCCTTAACTGCTGAAAATGTCAATACTTTCAGATTGGTTGCTGAAATAGCAAACATTTTAACCGTGCCACAGTCCAATGAGCATGTGAGTGCCGTTGATTGCTAGATCAGATTGCTAGATTGCCACAAAATAAACTATATATATATTAAAAATTCAAAATGTATTTAGCAAATAGAATCAATTCAAGATACAAATATTACAGAGCTCCAGCCAGTTCAAAACCCTACAATAACAGAGTCAATTGTCAGGGCATGAAGTCTGACAACCTAACTATCCCTTGACCCAGTCTTTTATAGAAACCCATAGGCAAATTATTGATGCTAATTCAGTCGAATGTTGTCTTCTGATTGGATGACCTCCTCTTCTCCTTCCAGTTCCATTGGATGCTGGCACAGTCCTTGTTCGCCGTTGTTTTTAACTGTTTCCCAGAGAGCCAGGTCAAAGTTCACATTCTTCTTGCAGACAAACTCATCAACACCACTAAACTATGCTGTCTAGTTTAACGATGGGTCGTTTAACACTTTCAGCCTGACCGTCTCCACTGATTACAATTATCTAAACAACAGTCATGTCAAGGAAGGTTCAACTTTTTATCTTTATTACACTTGCTAATGATTATATTATCTCTGTATCTCTAACATCTAAACTAATTCTAACATAAAAGAGAGACATATACAAAAAAGTATATGTAAAAAAAAGACAGAGCTTCATCTTCAAAAGAGGCATATATTGCTTTTCATATGTATTTTCCAGACTGAGTGACCCAATCACTGCCACTCACATTGACTGAATGTATGCCCTCTCATGAGCCATCTCTGCTACACAGTAGCAACTCTACAGGTATGGCATGGTTGGTTTGGTTGTCTATCACACCATAGAAAGTCTCGCAGTTGCAGTTGGCATGTAAACGCAACTTTGTGTTCAGCTCTAATAAATGTTTGGTTTGAACTGGCGCTTTTATTGCCAGTACAGAAAAGACAAAAGTCATGATACAATAAATTCTTTATTACAGTCGGTGGTAAAATCCAGACACTTTACAATGTCCAAAAATGAAAATTTAGCAAGACCGAAAATACGAAGAACTTAAGTATGCACACAGCATGAAACAGCAACCTGCAAATATTTGAAGCAATTCTAACAGTTTATTTTGTTAAATGTTAGCAACATTTGATAAAATAAAGGCTGAATTTCTTTATTCAACAAATAATGCAATTTCAAAATAGAAGCAGGGCACCACTGGTGGCTAACTAGCCAACTCATTATTCCCATAACAGGAAAGAAGAATGATACTTTCTAAATATAATTCTATGTTAAGAGTGATCTCACAATGAATTAACTAAACACCCTAAAAAACCTGCTGTCTAGTTTCCAAAGATTCCGTGGCCTTGTCAAGCCATCTCTCCCTCATGTTTCTTGATTAAACCACTTCCAGTCCTATGTCCATCCCACTTTGTTGCTCGATTGTCCATCTTTGGTGTTTTTAGCTTTGTTGATATCACATTTATGTCTGCCGGTTCCTCTGGTCGGCCGTTGGAGACTTTCCGATAAACTTTCATCAGGTCTCACTATGTAGCTCCTTCTTCTCTCGTCTGCCACACTGCTCAAAACATTTTGTACCTTTTTAAATATGGTATTGCCTTATTTGTAGCCGCAAATTATCATTATGTGAAATTAAGAAATGCCCAATGTTGCTTTTGTGGTTTTTTAAAAAAAATGGTGGGTATGAGGTGGGTTTTCTTAAAGGCGTTCCTCTCATGACTCATCTGTGATGTGACTCCGCAGGCTGATCACAGCATTAACAGACTGGCATCAACATAATAGTACCTACTTGCCATCCTTAGGATCCCAGCCGAGTAGCCTGGTATCCCTAGTGGAAAAGCCTCTAAACTGTACCGCATCATGTTGCACTAGGTAAGTACCAGTAAAAATGTGGCAATAGAAATTTGTTAAGGGTCTATTGGACTGTTGAAATCAAGTGGAAGACGTTTCACCTCTCCTGCTGTCCATGAAAAGACGGGCGAATTCTCATTGTCGGTCTCATATTCAGCTGTATTTAGAACTTCTGTCCAACGCCATTTGTCTGCAGGCTGGATGATGATGTTTTTGCATCTCTGGGGCGATGTTAGTGCCTTCCCCTCCTGGGCCTCAGATAAACATGACCTGAATGAATGAGAACCTACATGGAAATATTACCGTGTATATATATATATATATATAATATATATATATATACACACACACGGTACTAGAAGCCTCATCGCCTACTCGTTGAGATTGAATGTGCACCACAAAGCCTCAATGACGCTAATAAAATGTATATTTCTATGCATCCACTCAGCTGTTTCTACAACTGTGGAGTGTTTACAGCATGGACGTATGGACAACATAACTTTAAATCGTTTCCATCCAATTAAGATCCTTTGAAAATTAAGTGATTGGCCCTAATTTCCAATCATGTGATCAGATTAGGGAGATTCCTACTTAAAACAAGACCTACATTTAAAAAAAGAAAAGAGTTTAACTGGTTTTAATTTGACTTCTTGAGCATATTTTTTATGTACCAAAGCAACATCTGAGGCTGATGTTACCTGCATTCATCATGGAAAGTCATGCTGAACAACTCCCATTTTTTAAAGGCAAATATTGTGTTCTATCATTTATTGACTCAACTCAAATATAGGCGCAAGTGTAATTTCACCAGTGAAATTGATGTTTTAATCCAATACACTGGTATTCTGCTTCTGCTTTACTCTATTCATCAGGGACTAGAGCCCATCCGGGCATCGGACATGATTCAGTCCCCAGCCCGTCAAAAGATGCACAAAATCAATCGTACATCAAAAATAAATTTGGTGCATGTTTATGGTCTGGACTGTTCTTCCTTTTTATTGTCGGTTGATGAAAATCCACATTCTGCCTTTTAAAGGTGTGATGTGGGGAGAGCACGCCAGAATGGTATGAAACAATTGTGCTTAGTATGAAGGAACTCCAATCTGGTTTGCTTAATGTGAAAAATCCTATTTTGGTACATATTATGGTCAGTTATAATTATAATGTATTGTCATCGCCGTGTTTACCGCCACTGATGTGTGTACAACTTGAGTTTAGAGCACTTCCGATTGTTTAACATTAGCAAATTTAACATTTTGGCAGAGTGAGCACCATTTGGTGATTTAAAAATGTTAACTTGTTTCCCAATTATTATGTCTAATCTGGACCAATGGAACATGGATTGATTAGGAAATGATAATATCAAGAGCTATCTATTGTGTGGAGATACAGTATATGCATATTACAATATAAAATAAGATTTAATGTGTTGACAGAAGGGATTTTTTAGGAATTACTTCAAGTCTTCAGGCAATCATCCACATTAACCACACACATCCTGCTCTGCATAAAAAATAAGAATTGTTAAACATGTAGACTTGACTGAATAGATGAATAAATAGTCTTAGAGATTGTAGCATTTACACACAGCAAACAACCATCCAATCTTTTTTCTTTTTTTTCTTTTTTTTTTTTTACAAAATATTGTGACTTTTTATTAAAAATGTTGCAGAAAAAGTTTATACAGGTGTCCAGCCAGGTATATCTCTATTGTCACTTAAGGCAAAACCGCAAACAAATATAAGACCAACTAAGTATTTTTAAAAGTCTACATTGAAACCCTTCTTTTCTTGACTGGTCTGGGGGGGTGGCAAGAATATATCTTTTTTCTTGTTTAAATATAATTTACAAATAGAATAAAATCTTATGAACAGATTTCCATTTTTTTAATAGGATGCAAAACAAAAAAAGATATTTAATGGTTACTTTCATTGGGATTTTATAATAATTAATATATTAATATTTACACTCATTCACTTGTTTTGTAACCCAAAATATCACAAGCCTGGCACAATACTTTACATATTGCTAGCATATGATGATTTGAAATATCTAACATATAGTTCTTTACAAACATATCCAACTAATATTGTTTTGCAAAGGAATGACCGCCTCTTTTGACTTGTCTAAATAATACATTGCTGGTCACGCTGTGAGCTCAGGCAGTGCTGAGACTGCAAGACAGAAAAAGCCCACAAAGGAAAACTACTCAAAGCATGACAGAATGACAGAAATGAAGGGGTTTTAGTCTTTCTCAGAACTGGACACATGTCTGGAGATGGAAAATAAAGCTCTTCCTGCACATGCATTGAGTTAAAAGAAAGCAACGCACAAGATGTGTACAGTGGGTGAGGATGGCGGCACAATGCCACTCTGGAGGATGGGATTGTGTTCGCATTTTGGTCATATTGACAAGAACGTAAATAAAATGAAGTTTTAATCAGAGAAAATGAAGGAGATTTGGATATATATACACCTAAACAGAAAGCACAAGCTGAAAAAGATCTTTTTCTGCAGGTTTTTAAAATTCTCACACATAACTATAGTTTTTCTTTTTTTTTCTTTTTCTTTTAAATGCTTTTGTAAAAAGTTCTCATAAATACATTTCAGGCTTCGGTGTAGAATTCTGTGCCCAAGTCCAAAGGATGAATGATCGCAATAATGTTCCAGATGTTTAATTGTTGCTTTTCAACACCTGTCCACTTTCTCCTCTATTGTCTCTGTATATGGGGCATATTTGGCAGAGCGACCTCTGCAAAGGCTTCCTTATCATGTTTTCGTTGTAAGAATATTAACAATAATCCCCTGGTTGTCTTGTCTTTTGGTAAAACTCCTTGAGATGAAGCTTAGCTCCAAATTGAGTTATTACTATAGTAACATTCACATAGAATATTATTTCTTTTTAGACTGTATATTTTTTCAGAAGGCAGGATAGCAAAATAACATCTTCTGAGTTCTTTATTCTTCTCTTGGCTAATCCAGAAAGGATCCAAATCCATTCAGGCGTAGCGGAGCTATACCCGTGTGGTGGAGTGGCCGTGGGGTAAGTTGCTACTGTTCTGGCTGCCACCGAAAGTGTTGAAATTGTGCAGGGGCTGCATGCCAGCCAGTGTGTTGGGGATCATGGTTATGGTGCTGGGCGTCATCAGGGGGATGTCGTCAGGCGACCGGCGCAGGGTAAGGGTGTAGTCGGGAGGGCATGTGAGGCGCATCGTGTCGTGGGTCTGCAATGGCTCGCACTCGTGGTGGTGCTCGTGATCCAGCTGCTGCTGCTTCATCTGCAGGGACATCAGCTCCTCGCTCTGCAGGTGGGCCACATCATTGGCGGGGGAGGACGCGTTGGTCGGGGCGGAGTTACGCTGTGGAGTAGGAACACGCCTGTTGGTCTCATGCCGTCGCTTGTCTTTCTTGTAGTAGAGTGCGGCAAAAGCAAGGATGTTGAGAAAGAGCAGGGATGCTCCCACTGCAATGGTGACGCTGAGCTCTGTGGAGTAGTCCCGTTTGGTTTCAATAACAACAGTCGACTCGTCTGTCAGCTCTCCAGTCTTACGCTGGTCGCTGCTCTGCTTGGTGTTGGCAGGTGGAACCCCAGGGTGGCGGGTAGTGGACGGCCAGTTGTTTTTACCAGGGAAACGCTTGGTATACGGATATGGGGTGGTGTCTTGTGGAGGTATCTTAGTGGTGGTGGAGACGTATTGGAAAAATTCATTTATGTTATGCAGATGTGGAACAAGCTCCAACCAAAATGCCACCTTGGTAGCGCGGTAGTGGTCCCGGACTCGAGGTTTGAGGCCGATGTGAAGGTACAGCTGGTCTTTAGGGTTGTACTTAGTCCAGGCTACCTCCTCAAATCTGTTGGGTTTTGTGTGGATAAACTTAGTATCCTGTGGAACTGGCTGATTTGGATCTCTGAAAGAAAAAAATACATAAGTATGAATCAACTGTATGGAAGTAGACCTATGCTCCACCAACCCCGGAACACCTGTGACCTTGATGACTTTGGTCAGACAGTCTTTCAAAGGTGTAAAAGCCAATTAGTGTAAATGTCGATCATCTGTTTTGTCTGTCTTTGTGGTTTAATTTGAGCACTCAAGAACCATCGATTACATCTATCCAGGTTTAAACAGCTGTTTTTGGCTGATGTGAAGTCTTTTATCTTTCTTTAAAACAGCATAATATGACAGATGACTTATGACAGAACCAAAAGCCTACATTTTGTGTTTTATTCCCCTCAGGACTGTTTCTCAATGACTCATATTTTGAATACAATCACTCACAAACTGTCTTTAATACACAAATAATTTCACAAAACTGTCAGGACATCTTTAAACATCGGCAGGTCATTCTAAAAAAAAGAATTTCTGGGTTAAATCACTAAGAGTGTGCTGAATTTCCCACAAAATAATTTTGGCCAACGATAAGCTCCGTATTTTTGGAACGAAAGATTGAACTTCTGTGCTTTTGGTCTTAATCAGCTCAAATGACAATATCCAGAATTTGCCAGACTTGTGCGGGCATAGTCGTCAACTGTTACCGCCTAAAACTATAATCATTCACGTGCCAGGATTTGAGGTGGGTGGAAAAAGAGAGAATAATACCACAAGAAGGACTTAGTTGGGAATGTGCCGTGTACCTAAACACACCAATAAAGGCAGTGTCATTTTCCACTGCAATATGTGTTCATGAATGCTGATAAGTTCACCAATAATGTTTTGCTTGACAGTTTTGACAGGAATAACAGATCCTAATTTGCAGTGATGAGATTTGTTGGTAAGGAAGAGTACAATGTAGTGTGTCTGTTAAATGCATGTTAATGAAGAGGTTTGATTGACATCAAATGAAAATCTCTAAAGGAATCAAAGTTTTAATTCTACCTATGGCTTTGGATTCTTTGTCATCATGTGTGTTTAAATAGGATTCTAGGATGTCGGTGTCTATTTCTCAGGCTGGAAGGATGACAAGTCGTTATTCTTTGATGTAGTTTAGAAATTGTCAGCTATACATCAGTGAGACAGCCAACAAAAAATATAACATGGTTGCATGCCACAAGGGTTGCTATGGCACATACAAACATTTTAAATTGTGGCATTACTTTGTTTCTTTCTTTTTACAGACTCAATGAGCAATATTGCAAGATCTGCATAGCAACTGGTGGCTGGATATGGAACCATATTGAGGGCACTGCTGGCGTGTGGTCGGCCTGTTATTTTAGCATATGTTGCAACAATATGTCATGACACTTAATCAAAAGCAGTGCCTGAAGCCACGTTGCCTGCTCATTCTATAGAATATTGTGCCTGCATGTGTTTTGTACTTGGCCCACAGTCACATTTGATCGAGGTTACAGTTAAACATGTGTGTTTTTATATATTTGAATACATTTACAGTATTTTCTCTGTCCCACTAAATTCAGTAAAGGCAGCATTTGTCTGCCAGTGACACCAGTTTGTTTTGTCTATGTACAATAAACATTCTTGGTCCCATTATAGTTAGTAGAGTCACAATCTTTATTCCACCATAAGTATTTCATTTACCTTTATTGTATCACTTTAACCTGTTCAGTTTGCTTCCCTCCCACTAGCACCAGTCCATTTGGCTGTACAAGCAGCTTTTGTTGTTGTTGATGAATGAATGAACGAGAAATATGGATAGGAGCTCATTAACCCTTTTACCCTTTTATGGACATTATTTGTTTTTGTCTAGACTGACAGTCATTATGATATTAAGATTATATATATAATGTCAATATAAGTCGACAAAATGCCCTGTGGTGGAATAACTGCAGGCTGCAGACCCATACAGTGCACATAAATATTCAAACCCACACCCGGTGGCATTGTGTGTATATCGGAACTGCCAAACTTCTTTGTTCTGACTCCAAAAACTAGTTACCAATTGTCAGTGTGCTGTGATTCACGATGGGGGACTTTGTAAAGACTTGTTGACAAATGGCCACGCAGTCTGCAATGTATTTTCTTTCAGTTAGGCTCTTTAGTGGAAAAACAAAAGGAGACAAAGAATTCCCAGATAAGTATAAGGCAACTAGTCCCCTACTGATCATGCATCAGCTAGAAGGGGGTCAAACAGGAATTGGGAAGGATGTGAGATTGGTCAGAACCTTATTTGTTTAATCAAAGTTAATATTCTAAATAACTGGTCGGCAAACCCCCGTACATAGTGAATCTAAATGTGTAAAGGGCCAAATAAAGGAAAAATAAACAACCTAAATCATCAGATCCAACTCTATCCTAGCACCATGTGACCATTATATACTGTATATGGTTTTGATTAAACCACATTTGGTTTGTTGAACTTGTTAATAAAGAACATTTTCAGCTGATTCCAGCCATTTTTCAAATGTAACAAAAAAATATATACTTTGGATTTAGTGAAACAGCTTTATCATTTACATCATTCATCATGAGACTGTACTCTAACAAGCTTTAACAAGCTCTAACAAGTTTATTTTGTTTAACTTGCTTAATTCTGTCCTCCACATTAATCTTTAATATGTGTATAGCCTACACTTTGGTTGGGGACTGTTCTTCAATTGCCTGCTCTTATGTGTCTTTAAATGCAATATCTGTTCATGTTCAAGTCAGGTCATGTCCACCGGAGTCCACCTAGGGACACAGGGGTGCAAAATGGATGGATAGATGGATAGAAAGAAATTATGCTGGTCCTGATCAGTGTTTCTTCAGTTGCCTCTCCTGTAAAAGTTTGCCTGCCACCCTGTTAGTGCCACTAGGTGATACATTAAAGTTTCTCCTCTGTTGGTTTGGCTAAGTCAATTGTACATAGAAGTCAAACTGAATGACTAGGGGTTATAATGGCAACGCTATTTAAGACAAACTTAAATTGAGGTGAGGACAGAGAAAGGAAGAACAGACTCACCCTGTCTTTGCAAAGTTAGTCCAGTAGGTCATTACAACGGCACTCAGCATCACGTCATTCTTGGAGAAGTTGCAGTTGAACAGATCTGTAGGGCCAATCATGGGGATTCCGAACACATACGGCACTTCGTCTCCATGCGCTGAATCAGCCCAGCTGGGCTTCATGTCGCTCTGACAATGGTGGTAGAAGGCATAGAAATAGGTTGGTGAGCCATACTGGGCATGGAGGTCAGCTGTGGCCACTGCTGGTGCCACCCACTGGTGGTCAGTGAGCAAAGCAACCAGGGTCTTGCGCCGTGTCTCTGGGTTCTCTTTGTCCGCCCAGTCCGTGTACATGAATTTGATGGTCTCTCGAAGTGTGTCTTTACCCTCAGGGTAGCCATACAGATGGTCCACAAAGTCTGACACGGCAAAGTCAAAATCATTGGCAGACACCCCATCCTCGCTGTCTACGATGCCATCTACAAACTTAAAGCCCTCTCCCTGGTTGACTCCTAGCATGATGTCATAGTTGAGGAACTCCCCTTGTTCCATGAGGATCTGGGGGTCATCCGGGATGACGTCACCATCGATCACGGGCCCAAACGCGATATGGTATTTGGCAGGTGTGATATACTGTTCTATGAGCTCTTTGTAGTTCTTGTTCTGGAGGCACTCCACTAGGTCGATGGTGTCAAGCATGTTGCAGCCCACCTTCTCAGCAAGGACTCGTGTGTACTTGGCAGGCTGGTAGTTGACTGCCCAGCTGGATAATGCAGTGCCACTTTGTATGATAGCTTTCTGAAACAGATCTGAAAAAGAAGATTTAATTAATGGCACAAACATAGGCAAGGCTTTTTCAACAAGCGTCACATTATAATGAATTTACAAGGTGAAGAAAAAAAGTTTAATATTCATCTTCCGGCATGCATTCATTGAGACCCACGGCCCCAAACAAATTTGTTGGTACATTTAAAGCTAATAACTCAGTACAACTTTGCACTATGAAAAAATATATAATTTTCTCAAGCATATAACTGCAAATAGTTGGCTGTTTTAAAGGTTGACCTTCTGTCATAAATCCATTTGTAAATTTTTTTTATTTTTTTTTTAAATAGTATTTTATGCTTGTCACTGCTGATACCAGCCAAAGTAGCCCAAGACATCTACGATCTGTTGGGTTACTGTAGCTTGAGTTTATTATTATAATTGTATTTTTGAAATAAAACTAGAGGATGTAAAGTGATCCTGAAGCAACAAGAATTACTTTTATTTAATTATTATATCCGCTTTCATTTGATTCACATATAATTGAGAAAATGCAACTAAAAGCGGAGCACAGTTATGTTCAAGATAAAGCCAATTTTGTAAAAAACCCAAAATAAAATCAAGCAAAATAAAATTATGATTCTGAATGAGCATGTAACATTCAGCGTCCCTAATCAACGTCACAAAATATAAAAGATGTTTCCTTGTTTATATAGCAACACCTTAGGCTGTTTCCGCATCTTGGAATTCACGGACTGCCAGTCAGAAAGTAGGACAGAAAATATTGGGATCAGTTGTCTTTCTTTTCCCTTTTAGCGAGTGCTATTTCTACACATGCAAACACAGAGGCAGTGACTCAACTGGGCTGATTTGAAAAGTATGTTTGTGCACATGGTGCACATTTCCCCACAAGGCTTGGCTAGCAGAGAATGAGGTTTATCATCTGCTGTAGTCAGATGTGTATCAGCTTAAATCCTAACCCCCACACCCAGACACACAGAATGCCAGGGAGTGTTTTTATGAGCTTGGTATGTTTGTTGATTAACTGATATTAGATTTGCCATACAATAACACAAAGGATGTATTATATTATATATTATATTAAAAATCATACAGTGGCTGCTGACTTTTCTTCAATGTAAAATGTGCACAACAAAACATGCTTTTTATCTAAATTCCTCAAGTGCAATATGAAAAAGAGAGAATAAAAGACAGAACAACAAAACCTGTGTAAACACAAAGCCTGTGTCAGTCTGATTGTCTGTGCTAATCAGAATGGACCCGCAACAAAAGGTTGAATGTCTGTTTAGATTATTTTAAAAATAATGCTGAAATTTGTCACACAACAAACAAAAAATACACAGCAGCTTTTGTAATTTTCTTTTAACAATAGAAATACATATATTAAATTTTATTAAAATATTGATTTAAGTACGGTATCTAAACTGAGACCTTATGTGAGATCAGAAAACAGTCCAATAATCCCGTTGATTTACAAAGATAAATACTACAAATGAGAAATAATCACAGATAATCAAATATCCAAAAGGTATATATTTTTCCTGATGCATTTTAGATATTGATTAGTAGATATATTGTCATACTAATCAATATCTGTGTGTTTTTGTACCACTTGTTTGTGTTATGTGTTCCTGGTTTTCTCTCTAGGGGGCGTGGTGGATTCCCCTTGGTACCGTTCGCTGGAGACGTCACACCTGCAGCTGGATATCAATCAACACTTCAAAATCCGCTGCCTCCAGGTCACCAGCGTCTGATCGTTTCATCTGCTTTGTGGTACATGGGATCTTTTCGTGATTTGTGCTGTCAAATAACTATGTTTTCTCACGTCCCTTCCTAGGTCACCACTCGCCCCTCACTCGGAGGAACAATCAGCGCTTCTTGCACCTCACTTTTTCACCACTGTGCACAGTTATCTTGGCTAATTAAAGTCTTGTTTAAACGCGTTCAGCTGTTGTTTCTCTGCTTACAGGTCCTGCCTGAGCTGCATTCGTAACACGTATGTTGTACAATGTTAGAACAACAAGAAAGGAATGAAGGTTTTTTAATCTAGTTAAATAAATATCTACAGAGTTAACCACCATCTCATCTATACTAACTCTTCTATTGGGCAGCTACACAAACAGTTCTCTTTGACTAATCAGATCTTCATTTTCAGATTATCATTTTTATCTCCTTTTAGTATAATTTCCGTAAACTAGTAATTTGCTGAACTCGTGTGGTACTTTAAATGTTCTGACTTACTAAAGCTGGCTATGATAGTTGACAAGGTGATTCACACAACGCACATTTTAAGTAGAACAGAAGGTGAGAAGAATGCTCCTCTCCTGTGCGTGAGCAAGTATGACTGTGAGCGAATGCACGTACCTTCTGAGTAATGAGAGAGAGTGAGCAGACTGACGCACGATGCTCCGGCGCCAGAGCCAAAGATGGTCACTCGTTTTGGATCTCCTTTAAAGGCCTGGATGTTTTCTTTGATCCACCTGAGAGCCTGAATTTGATCCAGCAGGCCATAGTTGCCCTTGGCTGCCTGATCTCCAGTGCTTAGAAACCCTGGATTGATGAAAACAAACATGACAAGCACATTATCTCGGTTTTACTCCCGAAATCTTTTGGCCATTGATTGAAAATGCAGAGTATAAATGTTGTGATTTATTTTATTTTTTTTGCCTTCAATCCCAGAAGTGTATTCAGTCTTAGTTAAATTTGTGGCTGTGTGTATATGTACATATATAGACCCATATTATTTTAATATATCATAGCAGCACATGATATCAAATGTAGCAAAGTCATCCACTCCACACAGATTTTCTGGTGACAATGACCGACAATCCCTTGAGGCAGATGAGCAGTCACATTCATTGAGCTGTCATTTGATTGCACAGATGACCCCTCGTTTACAGAATGATGAAGTTATAGATGACGGATTAAAAGAAATCAGTGTATTGATGAATGCATGCTGAATACTTATAATGCCAAGGAACACGTTTTAAAAAATGAATGAGCATGAACATTAATGATCCTCTCGAGGTGGATTGGAGGGAACTCCGATATTATCAATGGGAAAAGTCCTCTAGAGTAAAAGCCAGTTTATTTTCCATTTGCAGAGAATGGACCAGATTGGAAAGGGGTTTGCAGAGCTCAAGAATAAAACAGTAAGGTGAATAAATAGAGACAGTAAATTAAAAAATAATTTGTCCCATCGATAGGCCATCAATCACCTGGGAAAAGTAAAGAAAGATAAAAACACATGTACGGACGCCAACTCTGGTACCTTGAGGCGTCGACCATGTGACCAAGAGCAGGGGAATGATTTAACGTGAGTATAATTAAATGTGTGATTTAAAGTTATGCACAGCACTAGGAAAGATATTGTTTAGATGCCTGGAGGAAAAGCACTTGTTCGAACGATGCCATCTGCCTGACGAGAGAGGAAAAGAGCAGTGGCAGGGTGACGGCTGGGGTCGTTTACACGAGGCACAAGCACGAGACAGAAGCCTGGAGCTGCAAATGACTTGAAGATGTGGCAGGTCAGTACCAGTGTCTTGTGAGCAAGATGGACAATTCTGTTCAGAGATTTCCTGTCTCGCACATTCAGCTTCCCAAAAGACACTGTAAGTGAGGAGGTAAGAGCACTTCCAAGAATGAATGATGAATGAAGGTTTTTTTTTTTATTATTTAAAAATGTTTTGGTTTGCACGCGAAAAAAAGCTATTGGAGAGATTTTAAAAAAAAATGATGCTGGCAATAACATCCCAGTTAAAGTTGTTGTTATTCATTGTTTGAGTGTATTAGTCCAGTGATAGTGGTGACATCAGCTTATTTCACAATAGAATTGCTTTGGAAATAGGCAGCGAAGTCATACGTGCAAAGACAAAACAACAAAGGACTCAGGATGCAGCCTTGCGGTCATCCAGTGCTTAAAACAACCTCATCAGACAGCAAGGTCACCAATTCTGACCCTCTGAGGTATTGAGGTTAAAAAACTAAAACTCCACTTACACACAGTATCACACAGACCAGGACATTGGTGTCATATTAAAGAGCTCTCTTTAGTATGTGATCTACAAGAAAAAATGACAATTTTATCCCACTAAAAATGAGGATACTTTGTACTCTTCTGCCCATTAGAGACCCATCAGAGAGCTGCTTATTGTGTTTTGCTCAATGGAAATACACCCTAGAGGGCATTACAGAGCATTTTGCTTATGTGCATTACATGAAAGCATCATTCTGTATTGGCTCTTATAAAGATGCACTGAAACCACTTTTTGTTTGCACACTGGAAATGCCACTGTGCACCTAAAAGCCTTTTCAAAACATTGTAATCATTTGTCATTTTTATCGAAAGAAATAAACCCTCTCATGGCACTACATATTTTGATGTAAGCATCCTGGATGTTACTACTGCCCTGCAAATAATATTAAAACATGATTATGACGACATAGCCAGCATTATCCAGTGAAATAATTATTGATCTTGTGACTATTAATTGTCTCTATTTTGCCTGGAAAATCCAGTGAATACCTGCCACATTAAGGTAATAACTGATCAGTACATGAGCCATTTCAATACCAAAAAGTTGCAAAAAGGTCTTTGCATTGAATTTCCCTCTTGGTTCAGAAATTGTCCAGTAGAAATTCCATCCATCCGCACCAACCAGCGTGGCGGGGGGCTTCACACCCAAAACCTATATATGAATTAGCAAATGTGCCTAAACCCATTAAGTGGTTCTCTAAATTTGGCCACTATGGGAAAACGAGGAGACTCCTTGCCAGCTCTCTGAGCCCCGTGGCCGTGCCTGGCAAAGGCGGTCGGTCCTCGCGAGGCTAACCGAGACAGAGGCGGCGTAAATGACAAATGGGATGAGGACCGCTGGGTAAGAAAGAGAGGGAGAAAAGAGAAGAAGTAGCCTGTGGCTCTGTGATAGAGTGCAGATCAGGTTTGTCATGGTGAGGTGGAGGGGATGATAAAGTAGAATGGAGGGCAGGGGTTTTCAGGGAGGATTACAAGGCCTTTGGCAGCCTCATGTCCCCTGTAGGTTGACCACAGGCCCTCCACATCACCTGCTTCCCCAGTCTGTCTCATTTCTTTTCATGTTGCTGTTATTGTTAGTGTCATCCCAGGCCCAAAGTCTTCCGGGGAGTAAGATTATTCAAATGTTCAGTTCAATGCAAATATGCACCAAAATATTTACTTAGTTCTACATCTTTAAGTGATTTTAACTTCAGAGGAGCAGGTTAAAAAATATTAGTTCTGTTTGGAACATATGGCAAGGGCTGACTTGGCGAAATAAGGGTTTTGAGAATTACAAGAAGGCTAAAGACCATATTCCGAGAGTAGATTAGTGCCTATACTGGAAACCACTAGCCATTCACTTCCACTGACAAGTTAAATGATTTTTCTTCAACCAACAGCATTTTAAATGCAGTAATTTTAGAAAAGAGGGCAGTTGAATCAGCCTGGAAATAAGCACACAGAATTAAAAGGTACATTACAAAGAAGGTGTCAGTGTTAATGTGAGAAATTGGAAATGTATATTAGAGAAAAAAATCCACGAAACGTTCAAGCAGAAATTTCCAGGTGAATGTAGTTACAATTCTCGAGTTTGTGTCACCTCCTTGAGGTGTTCGGCTCATCTATTATTAGCATGCGTCTGTCGCATTAACGTCACTATCTGACTGCTGTCCACCTTCTCCCCAAACGATGTCACATCCTCTCTTCTTTAATTAGTGGCTTTGTCTTTACAAGATTGAAAGTTTAATGTGCAGCTGTGCCAGAGAACAGCTGCTCTAAAGTCAAGTTTGCCACTGAATGTCACTTTTCACCAGATGTCACAGCATATTGGTGCCACAAACAGGAAGAGAGCTGCAACGCCGTGCAACATGTTCTCATCTGCCTGCTGGTAATTTGCAGTGCGTAGCATGCATTTGCAACATGTTATTTGTCTTTACCAATGCTTTATCTACTTCCTTTTGTTCTTGTATCCAGCTTTTATTGCTACGTTTGTGTTTGCGTTTATATTTTTCACATCACAATGTGTCCTTAGTGTGATGGAAGTCCATTAACTTTGTTTGAGAGCAACACAAATGTACAGATGATGTGGATCGTATATTAATTTGCTATTTATGTTCCATTTTTGATTTCTTTGTCTGGATCAAAACAGATGTCAGCAGAACATAGTGAGTGATCTTTCACTAAGGACTCCCACTGATAGTATTAATCAGCTATCAGAAAGCACAATGGTCCTAGCCAAAGGGCTGCATCGAGCAATGAGGTCTGAATGTATCATTCATTCATTCATTCATTCATTCATTCATTCATTCATTCATTCATTCAAAGTAGTGGTGAGTAATTTGTAATTTTAAAAGTCAAGCATGGTTCTAAAATGTAAGTCATCTTAATTTAAAGTGCAATGTTTTTAGTTCCTGGCTTCATTTTGTGCTAAAGTATTTGTGTTGTTACAGCCAGTTTGGAAAATACCAATAATATGATAAAAATGAAAGAATGAAATTGGCTGGGGATATAAAAAAAATAAGGTCATACTTACAATCATGGGCAAATGAATTATAAATAGAGCAACATGTAGTTAAAAAGAACAATGATTTAAGCTGTATATTATCGATTCAATGTGTCCATGATTGCTGATCCATACAGCAGCACACATTCTTTATCACCCTCTCCTGAGTGGAGTCGCTGGGCACAACGACAACATGAGAGTAATGCTATTAATTCGGATAATCGTCCTGGACCCTCCCAGATTAAACGTTAATTATCTGAGGGAATGATGGGAAGGGAATAATGAGGGACACGTTGAGGAAAGTCAGCTCAGCCAGTCAGGGGCCACATTTGGACGTGACTTCCCTGGGTCATATAAGGCCATTGTGAAGATAAAAATATCATGGCCTTTCCTTCCTGTTGAGGCAAAATGGAAACGACTAAACCACCTTAGCACAGGTTTCACTGGAGGGCTCGCTGGTCCCATTACACATGCTGATTATTGATGTCTTCATTTGGAAAATATGGACCATTCTCTCACCTCTAGAACCTCTACGGGTCTTTTCTTTTAAAAAAAATAAAAAACTTCAATGTTTTCCTTACGATTGCAGAAGAACCTGTCCTACGACCCCAAGGAAATTTTAAATTTCCCCCAGGTAAGTAGAATTATACTATTATAACTACTATGGTATATTGCAAAATTTGATGCCCGTGAAGGTCCATACCAGGAGGATAAATGTTGTTGTCAAAATCCATTTAAACAAAATAAAAGTGCTTCATTAGCTATAAGTTCCAGTTCAATCACAGATGCTTTGGTGTGAATTTATCAGGGAGTGAATTAAAAGTGTAACTGGACCATTTACACTTTTTACATTTCTTCTCATAAATTACTGATGTGGCTGAAGGTTGGGAAATCTCTGAACTTTTGGCAAAATATAATATAATCAACAGCAGGTGGCACACTTTAAGGGTTTCCTTCAGATAAATGTCACATATCCTCAGCTGTTCCATTTTATGTATATGTATTTAGAATATCCACAAAAACTAAAGTCTGTATGGAAGAAAATTCCTTAGCCTAGGTTTGGGGATTCTCATGTCTATTTCTCTCTTTAATCCAATGAGTTGATTTCTCCGGACCCGAGTACCTCATTTGCAAAAAATTAGCTATGCCTTATTTCCCATCGATTTGCGCCCACTGTAATTTTTGCTCTAATTACATAAACAGACTCTAATTAAGACAACTGAATACATTCACGTGGGTTTTGGATCCCTCTTCACCCTGTTAATGCAAATGATTAACACCAAATGACTTCGCTGTCAAGTCTAAAAATAACTCATTATGCTAGTTCTACTGGCGCACCAAAGATTGCCTGTATTCATGTCTACAGTAGCACCCCTGAGAATACGGTACAAAGATTCGCTATTTCTTTGTATTAAAAACAGCCTCAAAACACCAACAATGCACAGACTTTGTGTTATACAGAGGCCATAACTGTACAGTGTAAAGCAAAGGAATTTTAATGACAATGAACGTTGGGCTTCAATAAGTGTGGCATGTGTAAAAAAGTTCAATAAGAGTTATAATACATTGTTGAATAAGGCCACCAGAGATCACAATAAAAAGAAAAATACAATTAGAAAGATCTTAGGCTTCCCATTGACGGTCTCAAACGCCCCTTCGCAGCTTACAGATGTAGCCTACATTAATTAAATTCCTTTTTATAAAAACATTTTTTGAAGCAGGTAAATATTGTTGTCTGATTTCTCTTTGTGTTGACTTTATGATGAGAAAACCATTGATGATATAAAAACAGCCACCCAATAATGGCGAACGGTTCCTCTCAGCGTTGTTTACTGCGACACTGAGAGACTCGAGTTTCAGAGAATCAGAAAAAGGAGCGCCGAGTTCATTAGCTGATCCAGTCAGTTTGGGCACGGACACAACAACTATAACGTTGTTTTGCATGTATTCTGGGACTGTCTGCAGCTTGGTGATCACCGGAAAGAACACACAGATGAGCTCCAACATGATATTTTCTTCAGTTGGGCTCAAAGACAAATCAAAGAAATATTACCTATTTTTAAAAAAAGTAAAACTGATCGATAAAAAATATAATTTTTACACCTGCCAAAAATAGTTTCTATGTCTTGTCTTGTCATATCTGTTTTGCACCATATGTCTGAAAATATATGATTTCAGAATGGATACATCAGATAAACATGGTCATACCTGATCTTGACTCTTAGAGGACGTTTTCACCTTGTTGTAAATCCTTAATATTTTCATAAATGGAGCTGAAATTGAAGTTATTTATGCTATATAGTGCTATGCTATATAATCTATCCTTGGGTAAATGTTGTGAAGCCTCAGTATTTAACCAAGTAGAGGAACCTGCGATCATCTGTTTTTTGGTTTAAGTTGGAGTTTTTTGGTGTTGGTGAACATGGTTGATTAAATTGCTACTGTTTCTCTGTTTCTTTCACTGCTCACCTACTCACGGTGATCCCACCCACTCACCTTATGCTCTCAGTCTCACACGCTGCACACCCCTCCGTTCACAGAGGGACGCCACCACTCACATAAAACTGGTGTGAATATACAGCACATTAGTAAGAGCAATTATTGGTCCATTATAATTGTCTCAGGTTTGCTTATTGGATCAATATTGGTGTTGAAATATGATCCATACTGATATGATTGCTAATATAACGAGTTATGATTCTACTTTGTGTGTTTACACGAAAACATAAAGAAAACCATGAACTTCAATAACCAAAAATGATATAATATTAAACTGTACATCACAGTAGATACATGTGATTGTTATTACTACAATTTGTTGTAGAAATCATATTTCCAAACTGCAGCTGACAAATTTCCGCTATGATATAGATACTGTCATATAATGATATGAATGATATAGAACTGGAAATTCATTCAGAACATCCCAGTGTGCTACAAATCAAAGGAAAGCAAACATACTGTACTTCTTAGGATATGCAAAGTGGCAGCCATTGACAGAAACTAGGAAAAGGGATTGGGAATGTGCCAGAGAGACATCCTGCTACAGCAAGGCTCTCTCGAGTGTGGAAAAGCTCAATTTGTTACACATCCATTCAGCCTGGGCACTGCCCGACTGATCCACCAGCGTATGTTCATTAAAGTCTATGTTGCTAATTACATTCTATTCAACATCGATGGGGAGAATTTTGCACAGTTGACAAAGTAGGACAGTTCAAGCAGTCAGTGACTCTGCCGGCATTCCTGTTGTAAAAAGATACTTTTACAGTCGGTTAATAAAGGAAGTTTACTTGCCTTGAAGTGGTAAAACAGTGGCAGCAGCGTCAGAGTGGTCCTTAACCACAATTATAAGTTTAATAGCTAAGAATTTTAAAAAGAAATAAAATAGATTGATGTTACAAGTAGTGTGAGCATTTCCTCCAAAAGCTTCTAAAATGACCTCTTAAGTCAAATTTGTTGCAAATTAATATAATGCAATGAAGACCTCGAGCCTTTAAAAAGTGAAAACCCCTTTAAATGTGCATAT
This sequence comes from Takifugu flavidus, assembly GCF_003711565.1. Taxonomy (NCBI): domain Eukaryota; kingdom Metazoa; phylum Chordata; class Actinopteri; order Tetraodontiformes; family Tetraodontidae; genus Takifugu; species Takifugu flavidus. The sequence goes on from NC_079522.1 coordinate 17,879,988, forward strand.
GAGTATGTAGAGATGAACTTTCCTGGGTGCATCTTGCTTTTACCCAATGACAGCTGACAGATGCTCCACAATCCAGGTTAAACACTGGCTGTTTGAAAGGCTTTGATTATTTTGATCAATAACAGTTCGAATTAGATTCATTACTGTCAGGCAGCAGACGAGAACCCAAGAGCGACACCAGAGTTCGGTTGAACACAGCTTTATTATCAGGAACCGAAGGCAGACAGGATATTCCAGGGAACAGGCAAAACAGAGTCGCCAGAAACAGGCAGGGTCGAAACCAGGAAAACGGGCAGGCAGGAAAACACTGGAGAGTCATGTGGAACACAGAGGACGATCTGGCAGGGAGGCAGCGTAGGGCAGGGAACTATAAGGGCTCTTGATTACTGATTTGCCCCAGGGGCGCGGAGTGAGCGAGGACACACGGGCGGAATTGCCCACAGCTGTGACACATTACATCCAAATCCATGTTAATTTCAAGGATTATGCTTTGAAATGTGCCCTTGCCGTCCCTTGTGCATTGCAATGGCGGCTGGAGGGTGTCCGTAACTTATCGTAGCTAAAAAGCATGAATCTAAAAACCAATATCAACATAAAGAACGTGTCATATCAATCAAAGTGTCTAACTTCCAGTTTCTTTCTTCTTTGTGCAATGATGTCCCGAAGGAAACAGCGCTGCATCTCTTTTTCATCCTACTGTCCACCTGAAGGGACACACTTGCTGACAGATCTGAATTGTCCTGCTAAGAAAAAAAATGTCGAAATCAGCCATCCATTCCTAAATATTCCACATTTTCTTTGCCTTTGTCCCTCACCCACTCCAACCCATCTCCCTCTGAGTGGGGTTGGCAGGCTCCTCTTTAGATTTCCAAATTGCTCCCAAAACCTAGTCAGCCATGGTAGAGCCGCACCCGACAGAGGACGGTAAGAGGGCACAAAGACAGGAATAAGTTTCGGAATTGAAGCATGCAGATGCTTCGTCCCAGGAAAAAAAAGGGCATTTTAAAGAGAACAAGGTGGTAAATTAACAAGCTGACCTTCATGACACTCAGACAAGGACGAGAAGACCATTTCTAACAATTTAATGAATACTGTGAGGTGATTTTTCATTTGTATGTAGAGCTTCTGTGGTCGGGATGTAAATGATTTCATGGACTACCTCCTCTCAACATTCCGCCCTTCTGATCATCTACTTAGTACCTTTAAAAAAATAGAAAGTCTAAAACAAAAAACTCAAAGGCCTGATTTAATTATCACTCTGCTTTAGCTATTTTTAGCTTACGGGATTGATCAAGAGGGTTAGGGTTCAAATCCAGCTCAGGCCCTTAATGACCTTCTTGCCCTCCAGATGCCCTGCAAAGCTTTACTGCAGATGTTTGTTTGTTACTAACATTAGATATAAACTCTGTAAAATAGGCCAAATATGCAGCTTATCCAAACATACATTTTGCTAAATTCAACACATCCTCTCAAGATCCTGCGCATAAACACTGAACGACATGGCCTCCTTGATGATTCGTGACATAAATATAAACAATACAGTCAATTTCCTGGCAAATGGTACAAAAGCCAATTTTTCTAAAAAACAAATCCATTTCCTGTGGATTGTTGGCACTATTACATGCCGAATGTGAAGAGAAATACAGATCCTTTACTCATGCTTTGAGGGTAAGGGATTAATAATATCCCCTCTAGGATTGTACGTGGAGTGTGCTTTGCAGAGATATTGATGGGTGTATAAGATTGTTGCCATTCTTAAAGGTTGTGTGCGTTCTGGTTTCCTTTAGGTTTTTTATTTTTTTATTTGGATATATATATTTATACCAAGTATAAACCAAGTAAATATTCAAAGAATAGTGTCTTTTTGTTTAACATTCGTCTCAGTTTGGCTTCCATCATGTTCTACACAATCTCACCAACATCCATCTGTACTGTAAATGACAAATTAAAGTCTGGAGTATTGACAGAAAGATTTCAGGTAACATTATAACCTCACATCCATACAGATTTATGCTATCTCTGAATGTGTCAGTTGAAAAAAGTGGCATGCGGCAATAGAGAGGAGGTGGAAATTTGAGTGTGCAGGCAGCGGTGAGGCTTAACAAGCTTTCAGCTCTGACCCCAGCTGTGCTTGGCCCCCTCCTCAGCATACATATTGCAGGGCTGTGTGATGTGTGACAGAGCTGTCACAGGTATCAAGCCTGCATGGCACAAATCCACCGACTGTGAAGAGGAACGAGTGGTGGACAGGCGGAAAGGGAGGCAAATAAAGAAGGGGAGGGGAAGGAAGGGAAATGAGATGGGTCTTTATTGGAGTGACAGCACATCCAGGTGGGGGACAACAGTGTGACAGTGATGGCGCAGGCAGAGCACCATCGCCTCCCCACAGCCGGAGCTGTTCTCCGCTGTTTTGCAGCGTTTGGCGAGCGTTAGCATACTTGCGCAGGACTAAAGGACACCATTTCACATCTGCACACACGGTAGCACGGCACGTGCACATTCACAGCGCAACCCCACAACAGCACTGGACACACATCACCGCTCAGCTAGATCTGGGTCACAAGGCATTAAATCCCCCTGTTCATCAGCTGCCCTTATGAACACGCACACGCCAACGCGTGCGTGCACATTGAAATGCTGTCACTTCAGCACGTACCATCTGTCCTCCAAAAGCTGGACTGTGAAATCCATCAGGGTCTTACAGGTCATTGTGCTGCCAGACACACATGAACTATCCAGCTAACAACTCTCAGGGATAAGATGCAGTTACATGGCATTCTTCAAATGGCGCACAAACATTCTGAATCATTAAAAAAGCTAATGTGGGTGGTGTGTTTTTATACTTCAATCGCTTACTCCTGCTAGCAGCATCACACATATTGTTATGCTGCTGTAGTATTAACAAATGAACCATATATGACTTGTTTAAATTCATTACTATTTGCTTTCATTTCAATACCCAACTGGAATCAAAGGCCATTGCTAGCTTATGGATAGCTATATAATACTCCTCCCTCACATACATTGGAAGCTGGTACCTTCCATGTCTACCAACTCTTATCACCATCAGGTCACTTACACACAGTTAGCAGCAAAAAGTTGATCAAAATTGATAAAATTGCTTTGATATGCATTCACGTGTCTCCACGTATTGCGCCACGTAGCTTTTTTAGTCAGCTTGTTTGGTTCCTAGAGCCTGACAGAAACACTACTATACTAAATGTTAGCATATATCATATGTTGGGGGGGGGGGGGGGGGGGGGGGGTTACAGAGAATGCATTTGGTTATTTAGAATATGTATTATTTTTATAGAAATACCCTCGGAACAGCCAACGAAGGGTTGACCACCACATCAACCACAGTGCCAGGCCCTCATTCATCTTCTCTGCAGCAGAAACTCTTGTTCATGCATTTCTCACATCCAGACTGGACTATTGCAAATGGTTTACCATCCACACTCCTCAATAACCCTCAATACATCCATAACTCTGCCTACATCCTCCACAACCTGCACTGACCGATTCCCCATCACACATCGCATACAGTTCAAAATCCCCGTCCTTACACACAGAGCACTCAATAACCAGGCCCCCTCCTACCTCACAGACCTGCTCCACTAGCACACCCCCTCCCTGAAGAACACATCCTCTCACCACCTAGACAGACCAATCAATGAACCTGGGGGTGTCAGGGGGGGCGTCCCCATCTGTACAGCATCTGCACACGAAAACCCAAATATTTCTGAAGGAATTTCAGGGGAGGGAAAAAAAGAAGCTCCACCGCTAGCATCCATTGTGGGACAGAAGCACTCCATTCGTTCGTTCTTCCCCACTTGAGAAAGATCGATGAGCAGAGATGAAAAACTGACCTTCACCATAAAACACAGAGAACTGACATGTGTTTAGTTGACAGTTACTTGTTTTATTGAACCCCACAGCTGTTTTATTTCTTCCTCTTTGCTGAAACTCCTAAATCTAATTGAAGCGGTTCAGTTGGGAGCAAAAGGCAGAGTGGGGCGAAGAGACTGCACGTCATAAACAATCAATACCTGTGATTACATATCAATTTTACTCCCAAGGACACCGAGAGAAGCAGTCTTGATGTCTGTTTTCCTGAATGACCTTTTTTTCCCTTGTCCTACACTCAGATCAAGTAGGCAGAAGTGGAAGACAGCAGATCAATAGCGAGCTTACATGCAGACAAAGCAAATCACTTATCTCAATCATAATGGGATAAATTGTTGGTCATTTTAAAGAAAATCTTTTTTATTCTATTCCATCCTATGGTGTACAGGACACACTTTTTTCCTTGACTCCTTTTTTCTATAAATCCCACTAATCAGCACGTGGTGGCTAGAGCTCAGAGCAGGTTGGCTACTAATCGTACAGTTCACACTTTGATTCCTGACATCCTGCATTTTGTCCTTGAGCCAAATATTCATCTTTGATGGGGCCAGATCAAAGTAACACCATTTGAAACCCCAAAATTTCAAAGTGCACTCCAAATGAATAGGAATGGGAACGGAAATGAGGGCAAAAGAAAGCATCTGAGCAAACAGAGCTGGAAAGCACTCGGAACAGCTCCTCCGTGTGTCCTCTTCAACCCTCCTGGTGTGATATTTTAAACACTTGGCTGTGAAAGAGTCTGTTATATCACTTTGACAGTGATATAACACAAATTTCAGTCTGTATTTGCAGCAGCCAGGTAGATTTTTCTTTTCACTTTGTTTGCAAGTCTCTTCGGGTAAAATGAAATAAATCAAACTTGACATTTTAAACTTTAATGAATAAAAAACATTTTATGAAAAAAGTAATTCAACGTGTTGGGGGGAGGAGGGCACTTCTCTTGAAAATAATTAAATGGTGTTCTCCTCAAAATTTGATTTATTTACTATTATTTTGGTCTCGTTAATATACGGTTTGAGGTCCCAAAATAACTGGCAAAAGGTTCATGTCCAACTTTACGACATCAATGTCCAAGTATTATTTTCCCTCCGGCATCTGATGCTGGCATTGAAATAGAGGCATTTAAATGGTTCCAAACCGAAAGTGCCTACTGGGTGCATGTGTGGATATTGTCAGACAGAACTACTAACGCCTCCTCAGGAATCTATTAATTATTGATATATTTTAATGTATTAAACCTGTCCGCACTCTACACACACTGTAACCACCTTAGAGTAGCTCTCGTGATAGAAACATGAGTCTGACATGTTTGAAAACTATTAAGAACTTGAGCACAAGCAAGGAAACATAACATGTAAACTTTATTAAGATGAAATGTGTAGTTTGGGAAGCAGTGCACACGTATCTCACCTAGAAGCTAGTCTTGTGAGTTCCGGATGAAAACAATGGCTTTTCAATTACCTTTTATAATTGTTAGTAATTATGTTAAAACTCCTTATTACAGCTTCTTCCCAACTGAGAAGAAAATGGAAGGTGTCTTTGTCTAAATATAGCTGGCCAACATGACAAGCTGAAGTGGCGGGAGCCATCTTGCATCTCTGCAGCAGGTCCACCACAGTGCATGGTTGTCAAGGGTTACGAAACAACTCTAATCCTCTGTTGTAGTTGACTGTGAATTTAGTGTACAATGTAATGCACAGAAGCATAGATGCACAGGGTTTGGAATTCAAACGAAGGTGAGTTAAGGGGCTCAGACGTTTGCTAAGCTAGTGTTTAACCGAACATTCTTACTGTCAGACAATCAGCTCATACATGCAGGACATGTGTGTTGACACATTTAGGTCATGGTATAGGTAGAGCAGTATTACAGGCAGGGACATGCAGTTTATGAGCATAAGGATGGATGCATTTATTAGGCTTTAGATAGGTTAATTAGGAAGAGAAGCTGCAGACACCACCTTATGCCTCCAGAACATCAAAGCGGCATTGGCCCACTTGGTGATCGGCCATCTCGCTCTTCAAATGTCTCTGCCCTCGAGTTGTTGAAGCGACGTTGCTCTGTAATCAGCTTTGCATCTGCTGAAAGGTCCAGCCCCACAGATATCATGCAAATGAGCCCAGTCTTTGGTGAAGTGGGGCTTTTTGATTAGGCCTGATTCATCCTGGAGGTCCACCGTTATGTAAGCTCGGATCATCCGGGCCTGGGCCAAGGCGGAGCCGCCTCTCCAGCGGCCTCACAGAAAATGAAATGCTTTCCTTCACATCACTTGTAGCAACCAATTGTTTGTGTGGACTCCCGCACAGACGAACCAGGAAGTAATCTCTTCCTGAGTTTATGAGATACCTGGGGATGTGCACCTGGGTAACTGTGCATATTGCTCCTCTTCACACAACACCGGTTTTTTTGTTAGTCTTTGAAGCATAAGTATGAAAGACTGTTCACCTGAAGCAATCAGTATGAGATTCTCAAAACAATCCCAAAAGATTTGAGATAAATTGACACACTGCTGATATGTATGATACATACATATCAAAAAGAAAGATGGTAGCTTGAGATGAATTCACGCCATAAAATTTGAATGAATTGCTCAAGGTTGGTCACGCGCAATCATAGGCTTGTGTCACAATGATGCGTCAGCTACCGCTTGTGGAACCATTTCTGTCATAATTATTTATGGAGACCTGGGCTGGATTATGTATGAACAACAGGGAGGGTTATGCGTAGTATATCAAACACTGGGGCAACAATCATTCATCAAACTGTCTCAAGCCATCAAGAATATGATGGATTTAACATGAAACGTGCTGGTACAGAGAGAAGCTAGGACTCATAATGGATGGTTCTCACAAAAAATAGGTTTAACCATAAAGTCCTGACAGTCCTGAGACCTACGGAAGCACGTAGGCACTTTTGTACTTAAACTGATGCTTTGAAAATGTGTGAATCTGGCTTACGCTGTTACTACAGACTAACCACAGTAGGTCTAGTAGACTAACCACATAGGACTTTAATTAACCTGTGGTTTCCATTTTTTTAGTGATTGACGTCCTCAACAGGGCAAAGAGCAACTTTAAAGCTTTTAAGAGCAAAATGAACCATTACTGCCTGTAGCTGATGTGGGAAAAAACAGCACAGCAGCAGCCATTATAGGAAGTATAGATAGAAAATAGTCCGAGTTTCCTCATGTTTTTTTCCATTACTCACTTTGATATGAGATTTTCAATAATTTCCCTTTTTCATTTACAGGGAAGTAAAGTGTTTTAGTTTTTATCTGTCATTTTAAAAGGTGCACCTGCTTTTGATGCACCAGCTGTCCGTGAGAGCTGAATGAAGATAGATTTAGCCTTTGTGCAGAAATTCCGCTCTTTTGCCACGGCAGACACTGAAGGCGATTCCACACTTGACAACGACAGCTGTATATTCAGACCTTTTCATTCATTAGAATCCCACCTGTCAAGGTAATCACCTCTTTTTAATGCCATTCACTTTATGTCAGCTTACGTCTTTTCACCTCAGTTCTCTCTCAGATGTCAGGTCACTTAGTTTGGACAAATATTGGCAGAAAACAGCATTTCTAAATATCCCCTTTCGTCGATGAATCACAACAACAGTCCCCGGGCAAAAAAAACAAACCCTGACCCATTTACTGACATCACAAATATGGTTTTATACTGTGTAAAGAGCAAGTCATTAACGCGGGAGGTCAAAAGGTGCACCACCAATGGAAAACAGGTTATGGACTTTTCAACTTAAATGTTCTTGGCCAGTCTTGAATGGACATTGACAACTGGAAACTTTTCCTCGAGGCTCTGTTTGTAAAAATTGGAGCACAGTTTATGTTTTCTGATCCCCTAAATTCCTACATATATTGACTTGACTTCCGAGCATTTCACCGGTTCACGCTGACATTCATGCATCTAAGCTGCAGCTTTGGGAGCTATTTTTGGTTATATTGTCTGGCTCGGGGACACTTTCAGGTGTAATATGCAGCGGTCTGCATCTAATCAATGATCTTTGTATGGAACAAGAACAATGTGACCTGTTAGGAATTGCTTGTATCCGTGTTTCTTAGTTTACTGTTACCCTGCTCTCTTAGTTTACTGTTACCCTGGTCCCTGCTCATCAGTCTCTGGCGGGGGGGGGGGCTGATCTACATCTGGCTGTTGCTTCCACCTTCATATCTGCACAAAGTCAATCTTCTCACTTCCTCAGCCTAAGACAAGCTCACTCCTCAACTCCTCATCAGTTCGTTGTTAAACATGTTGGCTTCTGAAAAACAGTATTTTGGATTATTTGCCTCTGCTCTGCATTCGGGGATCACACAACTGACCTTTTTCCGTCTTTTTAGTCCTATGCAGCATTGCCCAGCCTCGATTTCTAAGCCTCAGCCATCTTCAGCTTTGTGTCACTGCTCTATTTTTTTCCTCATTACTAACCCCCGTGTCTGCGTTGTTGGTCCAGCTTTCTATCGTATGTGCAACGCTCCCATCTGAGATACAGCCAGGCACTATGAAGGCTCTGACAGAGGTGAGGCAGGTCAGCCAGAATAAGTGGAACCAATTCTCACAATTTATGATTTGGAGAGTAATGCCCTTGAAGAGAAGCCTGACAGTGCAGAAGTCCAACCATTTTGACAGACTTGGACAATTGCATTTTTGTCTTCTTCAAAAATCACACGTACTGGATTAAATCAAGCAGTATGCTGGAATGTGGGGTCAAAGATAACAGCCCATATGTCAAGTGGGATTCAGACTTTAATAGATTTCCATGTTATAAATAAGGTAAACGTGTAGAATATAAAATATATTTGGAACTTAAGGATTATCTTTTTAGAATGACGTAAAAAAAATGTTAAGGAAACAGTTAAATATGGCAATAACGTAGGGAAATTCAAGCCCAGAATTGGAAAGAGGAGTAAAAACTGCTCATAGAAAACTGAATCATGCTAGAAATTCCTATAAAGCACTTTGTGCAATGGCATGTACTGTTGCACAACCTTAAAAAGAGGCCGTAATTTTCACATGTACATTTACAGTACATAATGTGTATTGTTTAAAAAAAAACAAAAAAAAAACAGATGTCCAAATACAATATTCTCTATTTGAATCCTAATTAAAGTGTGCCATTGGGTTGCAGGAAGTGACTCAAAATCCGAAAAGGTGCAGAGAGAAATGGACCATGCTGATGTTGGCGAGTGCTTGTGCAACTGCAAAGCCAATAAAACGGCAGCTTGCAGATCAACAGATCAACCCACTAGCACGCTGTCATCTGAGATTACAGACTAATGTAGCTATTGTTGAAGTCAATTTGCCCCACTTAGTTACCTCTGATTCAGCTGTGTTGTAAATGCATGTTTTCTTAGTGTTTATTACTATAATATAGCATCAATTTAGGTAATTAGTGTTCCATTTCCACATTCTGCATATGTACTATGATGTTTTTCAGTTTAGATAATTCAGAATAATAAAATCAAGGTTGTAAATCACTCTCCCCTCTGACTGAAATGGAAAATCTAATTTGTCATGTTTTAAACATTCCTTTTGTTATTAGTTTTCCCCACTATTATTCCTTTTAACCATGGCTGAAGAAATAAATAAATTAAAGGTCTCTTTTGGAGTATCTCAAAGCTTTCTAATCTGTTGCATTCAGTAGGAAAACAAAATATCTTTCCCTCCTGTATCCTTTGATAATACAAACTCTGGCTACCATTATTTCATACACCAGAGGTTTTGTGAGTGCATTCAACCTTTCAAAGAGCAGTAACAACGTGGCCCTGTACAAGGGAGGACTGATTTCTAGACAACAAAACTACAACTACATTCTGAAAATAAGAGTTTTGAACAAGTGGAAATGATATAAGTAAAGCACACAGAAAAATAGGTCTGTGCTTTCAAGACACTCCAGCTTTATTCTGCAATATAAAAAGATGTTGTTGGCAAACAACTCCATAACACAGCTGGTGGTGTGCTAAGTGATAATGAGTGAAAAAAATGCATTGAACAAACAGATAAAAAGATATCTGCAATAGACCAATGATTCTACCAATTATTGTTCAAATTACCAATGGATCTAATATGACTTTTTTTTAAAATTATTTTTGTAATTAAAACAAGTGTAACATGAAAAATACAACAACTACAACACATTCCTTATTTAGCTGTACTTCGTTTAGTTATACCTTAAAGATCATTTTAGTTCCTGTTGCTGGATTTTTTAAAATCTTTTTTAAACATGTACGTTTATCTAATATGTTCTTTTTCATATGTTATTATGTAGTGGCTGGTGGTTTGATGTAGCAACTACAAAATAATAACATTTTAGAAAGAACACACTATTGTGACTCAACTTTGATGTGCATCCTAATTCAAGTTCCTTTTAATCAAGAGATTAGTTGTAAAATTCACATTTCTGAAACATAAACCTAAATGATCCTTGACGAGTAAAAGGTGCTGTCCGATGCTAGCACACACAGCTGATTACTGTGGACTGCACAGCAGTGGCACTACGTCACACACAGATCACCATCTATCATGTTAATCACTGTTTTGCCAAAAGGGCAGACTGCTCTCACCCGCCCTGCCCTGCGCCAGCCAAAGAGAAAGGCCTGCGTTTCACAGCAGCTGCAATGCTCTGCTTATTTTTGAGTTAAGTCACAAAACATCACCTCATCTTCTGAGTCACGGTGCATATCTGCCGCGCTATCTTGTGCGCTGTCATCACCCCACAGCTGGGGGCAGCGTTGGGGTTTTTGGAGTTGTAATGACCTCCTTCCAGCTACAGCTGTCCTTGCACAGATGAAGGACTCATAGGAGGAAGAGCAGGCTTAGAAACAACCCTCTGGCTACTAGATAAGCTAACTAAGAGACCAGAATAAATTTGAATCGTGCTGAGGGGATTGAAGACATACAAGGAGGGATAGAACACATGTTAAGGTTGGTGTCCAGCAAAGATGGCTGCTGGGGAAAAGGTGTCAACGGAAACGAAAATAATCCCTAATCTTAATCAGCATAATTTAAAACTAAATCGCATGACCTTGGCCCCAATTGGCCAACCAGCAACAAAAATGACCAAATAACTGCAAAAAATGAAATGCAATGTAAAGCACATGGACCGACAAGCTGATTAATCACCTACTATTTAATTTGTTCACCAAAAAAAAAACAACCTCATCCAATTGATATTTACAGTTCATACATTGGATTAGTGTCATTATTTACAAGCGGAATTTCAACGTGTCAGTGACAGCTGAAGTGACAGCAAGAAAAATGAGGCCTTTGAATATTGAATTTCACATTCAGGGCCAGATTATGTTTCTATCTGTAGCCCCTTCCAACCCTTCCCCCCAACCAGTACCACCCACCCCGCCAAACCTGACTTCACCCTGGCATTCCAGCAGATGCGCAGCAGCTGCTGTGTTCGGCGTTAAGTGTAAAAGTCCAGTGCACAGCACCTACCCAGCAGCGAGCAGCTGGAGACTGGCTAGTGAACACGGTGAAGCATCCAAACACCAGAGGTAGTAACAGTAACATGAGGAAGAATTATAGTGCATTAACAAGAAGGAACTCTACAACTTTTATTTCAATTGTGCCCCTGTGGGCTTATTTCTTTCTTAATAGGTACTTGCAGCCGCATAATGCTGGATTTTGTCCATCTATCTTTTTCATTTCTTATTTAATGCAGTGGAGTCCATTCCAGCCATGACTGAGTGAGCTGCAGACAGACAGACAGCTTTGTGTACGGATTGGGAAGAAGCATTTTTCTTCTCCAAACAGTCCCCCTTGTGTGGTCTCCTTTTATTTCTAAACTCTGTTCACAGAAGTTCTCCAGATCAGTATGTGAGACTTAGGGGCCATTGGATCTGACGGTCCACAGTGTTGAAAGCATCTGGAGCTGGAAAATGAAGTCAGTGGAACTTCAGCGCTTTAACACAGCATACAGAAATCAGCTTCTGCATCTCCGATGAACTCCAGCATCATCATAACCTGAACAGTAATCTAAATGTATATCGCAATTTGGAACAATGTGGATTTGTACAAAGATAATAAACACAAACTCAAACTAGTTCCAGTCTGCATTGGCATAGAAAATGGTCATACACCTTTGTAAAATTTACATTACATTTACATTGTAAATGGATGGATGACTGGCTGGCTGGATGAGGGAGGGAGATAGGATGAAGCATCAGCTGATCTCTTCAGGGCATATTATGTAGTTGCCTGACATCTGCTCACAATGGATGGTGGGTGGGGGGATGATGATCAGGAGACGGGAGGGGGATTGGGGGAGGACAGCAAATGGAGTGCCTGACAGATCGCCGGGCAGCCTAATGAAGTTCACCATTACTTTGGCTCTTGTGATAACTTCCTGAGGCCAGATGGCACTATATGTTATCCAAGAGGCCTCACCCTGGCAGGCAGCTGTAGCTTCCACACAGCCAGAATTAAAAATGCCATGATGACCTGATGATACGGGCTGCAACCTGTGAAGGCCACCCTGTTGATGTTGACGGGCTACACTGCTAACACTGCAGAATAACTCTGTGATACGGAACAGATGCTCTGAGAAGTCCCTCACAAAGGCGTTTCACTGTGTTTTCCTTGATTGAATGTGTGCATTGTTGTGTTGCCATTGTCCAAGTATCATTTTTCCCTTTCATTTTGGATGTCTTGAAGGCATCATACATATGCTGTGCTGTGAACAAATCAAATCAAATCAATCTTTATTTATATAGCGTCTTATAAAATCAAAATTGTTTCAAGGCACTTTCCAGAATCCCAGGGCCTGACCCCAGACAAGCAACAGTGGCAAGGAAAAACTCCCCTTTAACAGGAAGAAACCTTGAGAAGGACCAGGCTCATGGAGGGGGACCCTCCTGCTGATGGCCGGCTGGGTAGGGAGAGGAGAGGAGGAGGAGAGGAGAGGAGGAGAGGAGAGGAGAGGAGAGGAGGAGGAGAGGAGAGGAGAGGAGAGGAGAGGAGAGGAGAGGAGAGGAGAGGAGAGGAGAGGAGAGGAGAGGAAGGAGAGGAGAGGAGAGGAGAGGAGAGGAGAGGAGAGGAGAGGAGAGGAGAGGAGAGGAGAGGAGAGGAGAGGAGAGGCATAGAGCACAGAGCACAGAAACACACACAAAAATACACTATACAGCGGGTCAGCGGGGTGGGAGGTCGTCATGCAGCTCCAAAGGCGGCGATACCTGTAAATGAATAGAGCGGGGGGGGGGGGGGGGGGGGGGGGCAGAAAAACTACACAAGAATCTAGGTATCACTTGTCTAGGTATCACTAGCTCCTCCAGGTAGGATGGAGCGAGGCCTCTGAGGACCTTGTAGGTCAAAAGAAGGGTTTTAAAAATTGAGCAAACTGGTATCTATCAGATAAATATGATCTAAACCAGTCTAGTGCTGTCCCTTTAATCCCAATCACATGTTCCAGTCTCTGTAACAGGATGCTGTGATCAACTGTATCAAAAGCAGCACTGAGGTCCAGCAGAACCAGCATAGAGAGCAGTCCATGATCTCAAGCTATGAGAAGATCATTAGTAACTTTAAGAAGTGCTGTTTCTGTGCTGTGATGAGCTCTAAAGCCTGACTGAAACATCTCAAACAGGGTGTTTCTCTGCAGGTGCTCCAGTAACTGAGTCACCACCACCTTCTCAAGAACAGATGTGCAGGTCACATAGGTTAGGGCTAGGTTCAAACTTAATATAGAAAGCCCATCAGGCTGGATTTGAAACCAGAACTTGCTAGCTATGGGGAGACTGTGTGGGTGAAAACATAGCTGTAATCGTGACATGATGAATATCATATTTTCGTGAAAAAATTAAATTAAATCTCAGAATGAGCATAGTGACCCAGAGTTGACTATTAGCTCCCTTTTTAGCCAACACTGAATCAATGCTGAAAAGCTTTTATCAACCCTATTATTGAAATCAATTTTCTATGTTCTGCCTGCTGCCAGGCCAAATCAAAGGCCCCTGCCCCCCATTCCCCACAGACAAAACCAGCTAGTTAAATTTATGGTTATACAGAAAATAATATCTAGTAAATGAAAGATGGAAAGACAGCCGATAAAGTAGTGTGGGCCTTGGAGCAAAGCCTTAAGTTCACACAAGGGGGAAAGAACAGCTAAAAACTTCACATCAGTCCTTTGGTTTTATTTACTCGGGCATAGCACCAGATGGGCATCAGGGTCTGTTTGTCTCGATACAGTTAACCCTTTTATAAGCTGCCGACTTGTCCCGGGTGTAAGTGAGGGCAGCTGAGGGTTCAGGCTCCAGCCATGATCCCGATTAAGGAAATGTGGCAGAATATTTTGGACAGTAGAAATAGATTCCCTCAGGTCCCTAAATGTCTGGATCCAGCAAGATTATATATGCAAACCTTGTAATGCAATTCCTATGTTTAATTTGAGGTGTTTTTTATCTGTTTTTCTTTTATGGCATATGGTCAGGGTTTAAAGGGTTTAATAATAGACCTTGAGAATAGATTGCTGTCCTATAAAAAGACTGGGGCCACAAGCATTGCAGGGAATATCCTACTCCCACTGCCTGTTTTGATTGGCTCTCCTTAACTGACCTTCCAAACTTCTAAAAATTCACTGCATGAAATGTGTTGAGGCAAATGTCATCAAACCATTTTCTGCTGCAAAACACATTCAGAGCGCAGCTGAAATGTCAAGACAACGGTCCAGAACAATCACAGAGGCAGAGACGGTACCAATCGCTGTCACAGAATCAGGCATATTTGGCCACAAGAAGGTCACAATCGATCGTTGTATTTTCGCAGCAGCAACGACTCCACATTTGTTTGTTTGTTTGTTTGAAGAAAGAGAACACTGACTGATTATAATTATAGGAGCACCTTTATGGTGCGCTAATATTGTTTCTGCACCAAGGTCGGATCCAAACTGCCAAAATAGGGTTAATTAGTGGCATAAATGTATGATGGCTGGCCACATGAAACACCGACACTTTTAAAAGGTCATAAAAATCCCTGGTTTATAAGTTACGCAGAGGACACATGCTTCTCTGCCCATTTGAGCATCTGGAGGTTTGGCAATTTGCTCGAGGGAACCTTGGCAGTGCTCTGAAAATGTCCATCTCTGCTGCTGACCAGTCCATTTTCCAATTTTTGCTCTGGGAGGGCTTTTCTGCTGCCGGTCCCAAAATCTGGAATAACCTCCCACTCAATATCAGACTATCAGCCCCTTCATTGTCCCACTTTCATTCCTTGGTGTTTCACATGGCATCATACTCTGTTTTTGTTTTAGTGCTTCTTTGGTCAGAACATTATTATTGTTTTATTGTTCTTCTGTTCTGTAATTCTATGTTCAGAACTTTACTTTCCAGCTGTGGCTGTTTTAAAGTGCTTTATATACTGTATAAAGTTAATGATGATGATGATGGTGATTAACCCTATGAACCCTGACACATCAAAAAATTGCCAGAAAATTCTAATTTTTTGGAAATGAGATGTTTATTGACAAAATTTTAACAAAATCCCAATTTTTTTTGGATTTTGTTTATGATTTTTTTTGTATCAAATATGATACATTAGGCAATTTCGGCAACTTTTAGCTCACGACTATGTTAACTTTAGACACAAAAACAAAGTTTGCCCATAACATTTTGACAATATAGAACATGAACAACAACATTTTTCTCTTTGGTTTTTTTGCATAGCACTTTTTAGCACAAGAGGCACACTGCAGCCTCTTTTACGGGGTGGTGTTGGAGTTGTTTCTGGAGAGGACAGTGGTCTGCCACACTTGATTTTGGTTTAGAAAAAAGAGACGTCTCAGAATCTCGCGTATCAAATATGATACAAACGGCTTTAATGGGTTAAGATGAGGATGACTGTCCCAATACAGACATCGCACACCACACGCAACACTATCTTTACACAAGTAGCCCTTTTAAGCTCACGCTCGTGCCAGACACTCACATATTAGCACATTCCCCTGCCAGGAGGTCGCGGTTGTCAAATCACATGTATTCTAACACCCTGACATCTGGTGATGCTTATGGAGCGGCTGCTAGGTTTGGCTCTCTTAATGTGTCCATTTTGTCCTTGCACTGATGAGTATATTCCAAATTAACGCTTTTTCTAAACCTAACCAGTCGGATAAATAAAACTAATGCTAACCAAAGCAGAATTATCACCTGACAAGACAAAATGTCAACCTTCAGTTGTAGATATATGATAGAAAAACCAACATGATAGAAAAACCAAACACCAGCACAAGCAATTAAATGAAGACACATTTTGCTTGTTTATAGTTTGTATCAGGTCTTCATTCAGAAATGTAATAAATAAATGCTGCCAGTGTCTGGCAGACAATGGTATATTTATATTCCTAACAGTCCTGGACATTTTCAATAGGTGTGCCTCATTAAGCATCCCTAATTTTTTTGTGTCTGTCATCAACTGAAACCGGCAACTGGTTTCCTGCAGCTGGCAACACGGCTGTACATTGATTAGCACCATTGCGTGCCTTTTGTGTTTGTGTGGGCTGCCTGCAGATACTCGCTCTTCCTCCTACGATCCCGAGTCATGTGACCTTGGTGCGCTTGTGCATGATTGTTTGTGTCTTATGTGATGAACGCAGTGAAAGCTGGAATAGGCAGCTGATGAATGGATGATTGCTTTAATCTTTGCACCTAAGTGGTGTGTTATTTTAGTTTGGCCAAGCTGCTCTGGAGTGGAATCATTTTAGTCAGAATAAGCCTTGTTCTCACCCAGCTCGGCAGTTGAACCGATTCCATCTGATGCCTGCTGCTCCTCCACTGAATCAGCCATTTTAGTGTTGTCACTCATCTTTTCTCGCTCACTATTTTTGTGGCCCTATCTGTATCATCATCTGCATTCCCTCTCCCTGTTGCTCTCTTTGCCTGTTTTTGTTCTCTCCTCCGCAGTGCACACTATTCCAGAACACCTTTTCCCCTCTGGCTCGCAGGCAACTAAATATAGCGACTGGTGCAGACAGCTCGGCTTCATAACAAATGGTAAGAGAAGCCGAGCAGCAGATGAGCACGAGCGCAGGGGTGAACTCTGGCTTTTCAGACAATTAAACTCAAAGAAGAAGAAGAAATCAAATTTACATCTAATACAAAGAACTAAGGATACTTTTCTACTTTACTAAAATTTCCACTTCTTCCAAATCAAGGTCAGTTGCATTCTGGACTCTATCTCTGCAGTCACCAGGGACCAGGCACTAATGTGGAGAGGCCACCAAGACTTCACAGGACATACTCAAATGAACTTAGTTTACTGCACCACTGTGGCTAAACAGGCATTTTTTTTGGTTGCTTATCATGATGTAAAAGGAACCAAGAAAACACCTGTTTAGGCATGGAAAGAACTTCCATAGAGAAGAAAAATTCAAATCTTTGAGCATTTAGGGGGCATACTGGCATATGCTCTAAAGTCCTCTGAGCACCTGTCATGCATTTTCCATTTTTTTAAATCTGCAACCATAACTAGGAAGACAAACTCTCTGACAAGGACCTACTGCATCAACCAAAATGATTCCCACCTAACCAGAGTCAGGAACCCTGGAACCTTAGATTAAAAGTATGACACTCTACCTTAGCTATATGGGCTCGATTTTTAACATTTTAAAGTTCTCCAGACATAACAGAGCCATCATCCGCTCAAAAAATATCTGGTGCAGAACATCAATCGAGTTTAAATGTTGATGAGATGTTTTTTTGAAATTTCCCAAGAGTAAATGACGAGCAATGACTCCCGCTCCAAAACCCTACATGTTTCCCCATACACTTGTGAATTTTGGTGCCCAAACAAAATGTAATTTTTGCTACAAATTCAGTTATAATGGCATATGCTGTGGCTTGACAGCAGCATAAATTCCAAAGTATAATGTGATAAAATGAAAGGTTATAAAAAGGTTATAAAAAAGCTTTTAAGGTAGAAATTTAAGGATCGACTTTGGATGGTTGAGAAATGTCCTTATCGGTATTTCACAAGTTCCTTAACAAGTCAGCTACAAGTGCTTCTAATATTTCAATCTTTAAAAAAAAAGTATTTCAAAGTACATTTCTTCCCTTTCTGTTAACATATTTAATAGCTTCCACCAAATTGTGGTTGATGGTCACAGTCTGCTGCTTCCAGAGCTGCTGCTACATTGTCTACTTTGGAAAAGAAAACGATAACATTGAAAAATGCTGATTACATCAAGACTTATCATGTTCTTTAGGAGCTTCATTAATTAGAAACACAGCAGCAGTATATTTAATGCAACTCTGCTGAATCGTTGCCTGTGTACACCGAGTGTGTCAAATTAAAATACTCATGTTTCTCAACTGTAACTCTTATTATTAATTTGTCACCGGGGAATGAACTTGCATTCACCGCAGGCGTAGCAGGCTGCGAGACAGGTTTGCTTTCAAACTAATTCAGAGGTTTTAGCATAGTTTGCATCCTCTATCCTAACATCAAACATCCCTGCTCCAGCAGTTGAAATGTTCGTTGAGTCGACGCAACTTTTTGTCTTCAGACTGACTCCAGTGTCCCAAAATGCTGACGCTATTGTCCCACCCACTGTGAAATTTCACATCACATTGTATTTTTGATACTCACAGCGGCTCTATTTACACATCATGTGCACTGTTGAGGTGACTTGATGTGTGATGGCACAGAATGATTAAAGTAATTGGAAAGAATACACATGTAACAGACTTCATTTACATGTACAAAGTGTTTCGAATGAAGACAAGAAAGCAGAATCTTCCACCTACGCTGCCATTAGCAACAGATTAGGATTGGGAAAGCGTAGCACTATTATGTTTGATCTTACAGCCCTATGGATGTCAGTAGAATCTTGGATATCTTGGAAAATTCATTCCAACATCAAGGGTTTAAAAAAGACACCCACTGACAACCTCAATGAAAGTAAAATATAATACCATCATAAAAGTCAGCTCACAGTAGCTCTCATCCACGCGGAGAGCAGCCAGTTGCTGAAACGACGGGACCCAATTAGCCGTTAAATCAATCGCAAAAT
Source organism: Takifugu flavidus (assembly GCF_003711565.1). Classification (NCBI taxonomy): domain Eukaryota; kingdom Metazoa; phylum Chordata; class Actinopteri; order Tetraodontiformes; family Tetraodontidae; genus Takifugu; species Takifugu flavidus. The sequence continues at coordinate 17,898,910 of NC_079522.1, forward strand.
CAATAATTCACTGCAGACCTAATTAGCCGCCTCCAGACTAATGAATTGGTGGACTCACCCAGAACTCCGAGCCGGTAGTTGATGGTGATGACGATGACGTTCCCATAGCTGGCCAGGATGCTGCCGTCAATCATGTTGCCTGTTCCTTCCATGTAGGATCCTCCGTGGATGTAAACCATGACTGGCTTTAGCCCGTTTTCATCGTGGATGTCTGCAAAGAATATGTGATGGCAGATTTTTGAAAATAATTCAGTTTAGCTTAATAATTTGTGCCACTGCTGAAACACATGCTAATAGTTTCAAATATGACTGCACCAAAGCAACAACACAAGCACATCATCCTAAGCACAAACCCAAACAGAATAAGATCTGATTTACCCATAAAATCCATTTATTTGGCCTGTGTAGATTCCCCACCCCTAAATACTATTGAGTATGGTCTTACAGCTGGGCTACTAAGTAGACATAAGCTGGGTCAACATGTAAAGGGGCCTTTCTCCTCTTACTCTAGATAACATGACCTCTTAACCTCTCATTGATTAGAAGTTCCCATACTTGCATTGTTGGAACTTAGAGAGACTCACAGTGTCTTAATATAACACTATTCCAGCCACCAGAATTGAATATACACAAGAGTTAGGTTTCCAAACTCTTCACATCTCCAGGGACTCCGGTAGCTTTTATGAAGATGGTTGAACCATCAGACGCTTTGCCACTCATCAGTCTGACAGAATTTATTTAAAAAGACAAAGTGAGTCATAAAAACAACAATATCCGTTTTTGTGCAGCAACTGTATTTTGGGTTGTTTCTTTACACTAGTTATGTATCACAGCTAAGAAGGCAAGATGCCAGGACTTGTTGAGCATGATGGAGCTGCATCTGTCTCCTCCAACTGTCCTTTGTGTAATATTCAGTAAACACTTCTATTAGAACAGATGAATACATTTATCTTCTCATGGACAATGATAGAATGACAACGGAAGTCTCCACGCAAGTGTGTTTTCGCAATAAATTGGCTCTTGCTACATTAAAATCAGCAGGGGAAATAAATGGATGCATCGTTGTCGTCACATGACCCAGCATTTCAAATCTCCTGCACTATACTGTAAGCATAATTTGAAAGGAGCCATTATGGCAGGCCCTGCAAGCCAGGCTGTCTGGATGTCTCTCAAATGTCACCCAGGATGAGAGCATCTGCTGGGGAAAATATCATACTGAGAGCAAAGACGACCCATCAGTGGGCTGTGGGCAAGAGATATTTAAAGTTAATGGCCTCGCTTCGGGTTTTTCATGTAGGCCTATTCTAATGAGAGAGCTAGACCTATGTATTTGATACAGACTGGCATAGGGAAAAAGGCTATCACCAGATTTTGTATAATTTATCAGCGTGAGGCTTCTCCTATTTTCTAGATTCCATTTTCACATCAGGTCGACTCACTTTCGGTTCGGTGTTTTAGTTAAGCTGGGTGACATCGCAACATTGTAAGACACCATTGTGATGCTACACAATCCTAAATTACATAGGACGTAATGCTATGTGCAACACTTGACAGCATATCAAATCAAATCAATCTTTATTTATATAGCGTCTTTTACAATCAAAATTGTTTCAAGGCGCTTTCCAGAATCCCAGGGCCTGACCCCAGACAAGCAACAGTGGCAAGGAAAAACTCCCCTTTAACAGGAAGACCTAAAAGGTCTAAAACACCATTTTAATGGATGCGAGTTCTATGCAACTGTGTTATGACCAGACATGGTACTGCATGTCCTTTACATGGAGAAGCATACAGGGAGGGTAAAGTGCCCTTCCAGGCAGCACAGGAAGTGTGTGTCAGTCTCCACCTACACATAAGAAAAGAGCAGAGCAGAGAATAGAGTATGGAATGCAAATGGCAGTGACAAGTTATTAATCTCTTAGAGGGAGGACTCAGTGTTGCTAATGTGTCTACAATCACCTTCCGGACTCTAATCTGAGGCCAAGAAAGCCCAAATCTGGATGAGATCCTGGATCACCCCAGTCCGATTCACAGCAACAAAAGCACGCATGTGACTAGTGACGTAGTCAGGATAGTGCGTCACAGTATCTGCCCGTCATCCACTTTCACATTAAGAGATGTGCAGTGGAACCGCGTGGGTGGTGGGTGACAATAACAGAAGAGTGGTGCTATTAAGTTGTCATAGTGCACAACTGATGCATGCATGGCTTCTTGAAGCAGGCTTCAGACAAATCTGTTGGCCTGACTCTCCTTTACACAAACAAGCAGATTGACTGAATGTTTGAGTTGTATTTACACTTAAAATAAATTTAGTTTCAGATATGGACACTTTTTAATGTTAATATGTATTTTTATTTGCATTAAGTTATATTATTTCCATTATACACATGTTTGTCTGTATGTTTGTGTGTTCTCATACTCGCAACATTTTGAGTACCAAAATATGCACTCTACCAGTAAAGTGAGGACATATTTGGGAAGTGCATGGTTTGGGTTGAGGATGGAATTGGGTTTAGATTATCAATCAATCAATCTTTATTTATATAGCGTCTTATACAATCAAAATTGTTTCAAGGCGCTTTCCAGAATCCCAGGGCCTGACCCCAGACAAGCAACAGTGGCAAGGAAAAACTCCCCTTTAACAGGAATTAGGGGGCTAGTTGGGATGGTCTGGGTTAGGGTACAGGGATGGGGGAATGTATTATTTCTATAAAAGTCCTCAAAAAGATAGTAGTGCAAGGTGTGTGTTTGCGTGACTTTGACCCCATTTAACACAGGGGGGGCACACACATTCATGTTTATAGCTTTAAAATCAAAGCTTGACCTAAGTTTAATCAAAAGAATGTTGGTTCTGTGACAGGACATCATTTGCATCTTACTACACTGAACGCACCATTACTGGCGGGGATCCAGTCTAGCTGCAGCAGACAGATGGCCGTGGCAGTCTAAGAGGTATGTTTTCTGGCTGGGGAAAGATCGGGTGGCCTCTGGGTGCCGTCAGCACCGAGTGCACTTAAAACTGAGAATTCAAAGTGCTCTGAGTGCCCCTCCCCCACCTCTCTCTCTCCCTCTCTCTTTTTCTATCTGTGCTCTCTCTACCCTGAAGAGCTTCCTGGGTGACTGTGCAGTGAATTTGTCCCAGACATTCATCACTGCCACCTGGCCTGGGAGGATAATGTATTCCTCTACCGGCTGTGCAGTCTTGCACACATTACTCATCTTTATAAGGGTGAAAGGGGTGGGTGGTGTTTCATGGGGAGGATGGAAGAGTGGGAGGGTGGTCTGGCTCTAGGGGGGGGAAATATTTGAATTTTCCATTGCTTTCAGCAATTCCTGCAGGTTCAATACAGATGGCATTTAATGGATGCCCCCTCACTATCTCAACCAATGCTGCCCTACTGCTCATCAAGAGTAGCACGCTACTTCCTTTGCAAAACCCCCATGGAGTGAGTCAAATTATTGATAGGGTTCTTTCAGTATGAACTGCGCTTAGTATCACATCATGCTTAACCCGCCATCGCACGAACAACTCACTCACTTTATAAAAAATGGAGAATATAGTAAAACGTACTGATGAACTGTGTTCGGGGTGCATTTGCAGTCATCTTATTAAAGAATTTTAGAAAACGTACTCATACTCAGTGACAGACTTAGATTCAAACGTTGCAGACTGACGGTTCTGTTGTGTTGAAGGGCACTTTTGACTGAACACCCACCTATACTGACTTCTTTTTTGTTAAATGTACTGTAATTCCAGCCTTGTTTGCTGTATTTACTTTCTTTGTTTGCACAAGTGATGCTTTCATTATTGTAAATGTTCTTGTTATTAGGTGAAAGGTTCATTATCAGTTTATAAGTGTATTATTTGTATCTTTATGATATTAAATTTGACTGAACTTCTACTTTCCAAGTGCTTACACATGAACTCTTGATAATTTATTTGATTTTTGTAGTGATCATATATGTTCTGATATGTTTTATTCTGTATTTTGCAGGTCAGCCCAACCACATATTTACTCAAGATATTATAAAAATATATTTATTTTTTTAAGGGTAAATACATATTTAAGAATGAGTGTTTGTTTTCCATTGCCATTTATTAGTATGTAATAAAAAAATAAATAAAAACATTTCAACAATGCAACTTATTTGTGTCTAACTAGAAACAACACAATAATTACAAAAGTGATTAACTTGTGTTTGAGTGGTATTCAAAGGGTGAGCCTATTACCAGTCAGGAGCAAACTTCCTAAAGAAGTGTTGTGGGGGTTTAACAGAGAGATTGTCTGCAGAGCTGCAAGCTTTCTCTGCAGCACATGTGGGTGGAACCACAGGGAATCCAAGGGAGTAATTCATTGCCACTGCGGACGTTCAAACATTGCGAGTGCATCGATCGTGTGTACTCTCCTGACAACAGCAGGCAGGCCAAGGTTTGGGCACGAACACTCTTTATTCGGACTTTTATAAATCTTCATAGAGCAACAAAAGCTGACGCTGCTAGTTTTTCTACATAGGTTGTATGTGGGATAGGGTTTAGGACTCATATTAAAAGTTTGGGTACAATATTACAGATGAAAAGTTAATAAAGTTGCCTTTATAAACTGATGTGATGTATCCAAACATGATGTTATCATACAGTAGATGCTCATCATTATTTCAAGGACAAAGATTCTTATTACATATTGGGACTATTGTTCTTACCCTTTATGTAACAAAAAGAACTGCAATGTAAACTGAGAAGAGGCTGAGCTATTTTAGGATTTTTCTTTTCCAACCAAAAAAAGTCACCAACGGCATTTAATGAAAGTGGGGTTCCCACAAAATGATCATTTTTTTCAATCTAAAGCAATTCTTTTATCTTCATGTTAGAGGCCTCCACAAATATTGGCAAAAATTGGGACAAAAACAGCCCAATTATTGTTACGTGTGTAACCAATAACCAATAGGTAAGAGCCTCCTATTGGATAATTACTGCATGGGCGATCATCTTTCAGCTGGCAATAAGTTATTTAACTCCAACTTATGTCATGGGTTTTTTAAACAACCATGTTGAAAGACACATCCTGGAGTCATGGAAAAGCTGTTGCTATGTTAAGGCTATGTTATGTCATTTGGTCTGATGAGTCCAGATTTACCCTGTTCCAGAGTGATGGGGCAATAGGGCAAGAACAACGACAGATGAAGTGATGCACCCATCATGCATATTGCCTACTGCACCAGCCTGGGGGGCAGTGCTCTGATCTGGGGTGGCTGCAGTTGCTCTGGTCCAAGTTCAGCAACATTAAAGATCGAGGTCAGTTGAACGCATGAATATACTGAATGATCAGGTTATTCCATCAATAGATTTTTTCTTCCCTGATGTCACGGATAATTTCCAAGATGATAATACCAGGATGCATCAGGGTCAAACTGTGAAAGAGTGGTTCAGCCTGAGAGATGCTTTTCACACATGGATTGGCCCCCACAGAGTCCAGACCTTATAACCTCATTGAGAATCTTGGAGATGTTTTTGAGAAAGCTTCATTCAGTGGTCTGACTCTCCCATCATCTCTACCAGATCATGGTGAGAGAGTAATGCAACACTGGACGGAAATAAATCTTATGACATTGCAGAAGCTTATTGAAACAATGCCACAGCGAGTGTGTGACGTAATCAAAGCTAAAGGCGATCCAACAAAATATTAGAGTGCGTGACCTATTGTTTGATGGTGTTTGGGTTTTGTTTAGCCAGGCAGTGTATTTCAGATATTGCTCCTCTTCTCTAATCTTGAACTCGTGCCATGAAAAAGCTCTACTATGGAAGTTAATCCATGGCTATTCAATCTGATGATTTTGTTTCCGCCAGCAGGGTTGGCATCTAGGAAATTTCTCGGTGCAATAATCTGAAAGTAATGCATAGCATTTTTATCTCATAAAAAAAAAATCATTTTCTTTAGTTTTAATGTTTTGCAAGCTTTATCATTGGTGATTTGGGTCAATTTTCAAAGTAAAACACAAACTATTTTTCATAGTAAACATATACTACACATAGACATACTATACATAGACTATATAATCACTGTCAAAGACAACTGAATAACCAGATGCTCTATTTGTCATATGGTTAATACCTAGATATCTGCAAGAGAACTCTAAACCCATGTGTATGACTGAGCAAACCTGCTTCATACTTGCCATGTTCCAAAGTTGAGACATTTTTAGTTAGGTTTAGGGTTACTTTCTCCAGTTTTCTCACAAAACCGACAAAATTTTTGTTTCTATATTGTTTCCGTCAGCTTGTTGACAAGCACTGACTGGTCGTGCTCCAAATAGCATGAAATGGCAACTGGGTTTACCAAATAACACATAGCAACAGTAAATGAAAAAAACAAAACAAAACAAAAACAGGGTACAACATGAGGATACCGTTATTATTTCTCTAAAAATCAACAGTGAAGCCTCTCTGAACTGAGCTTCTGAACTTTCTTATCCTCATCCTGCCTGGTTGAGACAGATTTTTAGAGCTAATCACATGGTTTTGCTTGGAAACCCTCCATTCAGTACCTTTCAGATATGTGCTTTGGGCCATTTACCTGATGTTTGCATCACATGTTCATATGAGGCTGATAGTTGAACACCATCCTTCTTCTGCAGCCCAAAAGAATGGCGAAAATTCCCTTCTCTGATTTGACAATTATGAACAAATAGGGCAATAATAGGCCATACTTGTCCCAGCAGCACTTAGAAGGTAGTCTTTTTGACACAAAATAGTGCTGGCTCAAACACAAAGGCAATAGTCCAAAATTTTAAATTATTCGTGAAAAAAAGGCAGCACATTAAAATTACTTTAATTAAGACACATCAGAGTAGTGATAAATAAGGGCAGGATTAAGACAGAGCAACTGAGAAAATAAAATGTTGCAAGGATGTATTAATATAAAATCTATTTAATGTAACCTTAATTACCCATTTTTGGTCCATCTTGAACAGATTTGAGGCAGACGGGACCCACACACATCAGTTCTTTTATATTGGATACAGATTTTATTTTATTATTGTTTTTTCTTTACAAGTTGTCTCAAAACATGCTGAAGAGTTCTCAGTGCAGATCATGTCAAAAACCAACTTCTATAGAGTGACAGCCATTAAACCATCCGATGATACTGTACGTCACAGCTTTCACTGGACAGCTGCCCACAAGAAAACAAATGGCACCCTTAAAAATCTCCCATTTCTTTTTCGCAGTCATCTGTCAGCCCCCACTGATCTCCCAACAGGAGTTTTAAAGATGGCATCAGTAAGATTTCTATCATGCAGGGATGGGAAAAAATGTGGCAGTTGTTCCCAGTGCCACTGATGAACAAATTTCCCTTGTCAAAACAACACGGGTTAGTGTTCATGCTTCACCGAGCAAAAGGAGGGGAAAAAAAGCAAATGAAGAAGAAGAAGAGGGTTGTGATTGTTTTACAATTGTAATTCACCAGAGGAGCAAACGGCATGCAGAGCTGAAATTGGATTTGAAAAAAAGTTTTAGGGGGATCTCCTTCCTGTTTAGACACCGCCGCCTGACAAAACTGTGTGTGACTCCAAAAGAAAAAAGGTTTATGAGGATAAAAAAAACAGAGGGGCAGGTCAAATAAAACTGGCTGAAGAGCTTTATAGTCATGCAAAAATCTCAGGCTTTTTATCTTATAGACCAAAAAATGTTTTTAAAAAATACCTTCGTCACTGTCACCATCACTATTGTTGAAATCGGCGCCTTGTGCCTTGTTTGTGTGGCCTCCTGGTGTTGAGGAAAAAAGTAGAATAAGGGGAGAAATTTAAACAGTGTATTTTGATTAAAGGTCTGGCGTGAGAAGGAGGAACAGTTACATCAGGTGGGTACTGGATGGCAAACGCTCCAACAGTAGCCATGCTACCCTGCAGCTAGTGAACCAGCCACACAACAAATAATGGTTATGAAGATTTCTTACAACCTGTCTTCAAACTCTCCCTTTTCAAACTGAGGGCAAACCAAAAAAAGTTTTTTTTCATGCTGCACATTGTGGCTTTGTAGGCCTTCCCAAACCCACAGCCCCCGCACCCCCCACAGTTTTGCTTTGGCACCAGGAAAGATGTAGCAACACGCTAGCATCTGTATCGATGATCCACATCAGTATCAATATCCTTCTGCTATAAACGTTACAAAACACAGCGATTAGTATGATATATGAGAAACTCTAAAAGCATGTCATTGTATATTATAGTCAATTTCTTACAAGAGATCAATCAAAATGCTGAAGCAATTAAGCTTTAAATGTTTAGACTGACTAATGAGTCATTTCTGTTTTTATATGTAGTTACATACTGTTGCTTCTGCATATTTGTCTTCCTAAACTTGCCACAGTAGACAGATGTTGGTTCATTTTGTTACACCCACAGTCCCATTTCTGATTACAGATGCTGGTGATGCTTCTTCCTCAGTGTAAATACCACAATTGTGTGATTCCAAAAGAAAGTGAAAAGTGGGTAGGATTATTTTGGTACTCCTCCAACTTTTCACAATGGAAACACAGATCAATAAATACCACAGTGAAGTTTTTCAAATGCTGTTTCTACACTGTAATTGCAGTTTGGAAGACATTCCAACAGTTTGGACCATACCTCCATGACCTGGCAACACTCAGACCTGCAGGCTGAACCAGTATATCATTCCTTTGATGTGCCACAAGCTTCGCCAATTTTTTTTCAGTGTGCCCAATTGTCTCCAGTTCAGTTTATCTTTATTTATAGTGTCTGTTATGATCTCTAGGCACTTTACAAAAACCCAGTCTGATCCGCAAATAAGCAGAGGTGGCAAGAAAGAAACTTCCATTTAAAAGGGAGACCCCATGAGTATTACCAGACTCATCTGTGGGACCATCCTGCTGGGTAAAGGAAGACTATGCAGAAGCTGCTTCACAGAAACTGTGTGGGTCAGTGGGGCCAGGCAGCAGGGCAGGGTGCAACTACGGGGTCCACTGTGACCATCTGTGTGAAACCATCTGTTTGGCCTGGCTCACACCAGTCAAGGTCCACAAGGCTTTCTTTGCATTTATCTGTTATACAGTCTTTAAAAAAGATTATCATTTAATTATATGTGCACACCCTGAGATGAAGCTTTTTACTTATTTTACCAATTCTAAACAATGTTTAGACCATGTTGCTACATATTCTATTAAATCCTACATTCATCAAACGGTATTATTGACTGTTTTCATCATGTATCAGCAGTCGCTGTTGAGCAAATGCTGGAGAACAGGTCTGAGCAGGTGGTGCTGCCAGAATGGCAGATTGGAGAGAGAGCAAGCTCCACAAGCACTAACTAGAGCCATGTCCGAGTAGCCCAAACACACACACACACAATCGACTCTTACACTTGTGTCGCATCCTGGGTTGTGTACAGATCAGCATCTGATATGAGGATGGTCTGATGGTGCCTTTAGTAATTACAATAGGAATAAGTAGAAGAAGAGCTCCATCTAATATCTATCTTCATTTGGGTCTTCAATCTTCAGATCAATAGGGAGGTCAAAACGTTAACACTCTTCGCTTACAGTACACAAAGCTTTAATTTGTGCTGTGAGTAGTAAAAGGGGGACACTGGGGAGCCATTAGCACACATTTAACCAGTGACACATCCCCTTAAATAAAAGCTATTGAGAGAGACAGAGGTGGAGTCACTGTCATAGATCATTTACTGCCCAACCAGTCAAATGCGGGACTGATAATTGCAGAATTTCAGGATTTATTAATTTTCATTTACCTCACTGGAAAAGAGACATAAAATCAGATTGAATTCATTAATAAGTTTTAATTTAAAAACCTGTGACGAGAATCTTTTAGAAAGAAACTCCATCCAAAAATCTCAGCACTGTTTAAGCCGACAGAGAGCTGGATGACGTAATGAAACTATTAAAAAAGGATCAAGCTTTGGTGAAAAGTATAGCTGATATCATTTAAATCTTTGATTCCTTCAACCTCTCCACAAAGCTTTGGTCTGGAGGACAAAGATTCAAGTAAAACATGCCAGAAATGGAAAGGAGGATGAAGATAAGACTCCTTCAGAACCCATAATTCAAATCTGTTGCTGCATTTCTTTAGGGGTGATGACCGATATCCCCTTTAAGCTGAGGGATCCCTTCTGTGCTGACTGCTCAACTGGCCATGTCCCCTGTCTATGTTTGCATGCAAATCAGCTGGTAGATATTAGAATACTTGTTCCTCACCAATCTGGGGCCGAGCACTTAGCACCTGCTTGTGAGATGGAAATCCAAGACATGTTATTCTAATTCAAACTACACTGACCTCTATTTTTGTATATTTATTATATGACCTCAATGAAATTGAATACTTGTTGATATACCAGCATGTGAAAAAAATCCCTGAAGTAGCTCTGTTAATGTCTCCCAATCCCCCCATAAATGGAAGGGCTTTCTCTCTGCAGTGAAGGTCGAGGGCTTATTCAAACTGTCATTGCACAAATGCATGAATCTGATAAGAGGACCGTGGCAGCCAGAATCCAACCAACTGGACTAACACCGCACACTGTGACCCTTTAAAGCGTCACAGTGTTTAAAGTACTTTTATTTGGGGAGCGGCACTAGCGTTGGAGTGTTGTGATCGTGAGTCCATCAAGAGAAGGAGAAGGCACTGGAAGGGGAAAAGCGTGTGAATTTCTTTCTGTGCTGATCCATATCAACGTCTGACACCTTCATAACATCAAAGACAAAAGCCAAGTGATGCATTTCCGAAGATTACAGACATCAAATGACTCGTCTCTTTTATGGCACAGCCATCGCCTCCCCACTACGACATGTCGCATTCTTTTTTACTCTGTCAAACATGTGTAGGAGAAGCAGAGAAGAGAGCCGTTCTGAGGCAAAGTCAGCTCTGAAAAGTCACCGAAAAGAGTATTAAAAGATTGAAGCACTTTCTAAAAGCTGCTCTATTTAAACGGATGCCATTTTGTAAGAAAAGGCATTGTGTGCTCTCCCATTTTTAGAAGAATCAGAAACCATTATAGCATGTTTTAAATTTCCTCTGATTCATCTCGTTCTTTTTGGGAGGCTTGTTAATGTCTGCACAAAGATCAACTGTCTGTAGCCCTGTGTCACACTAACAACCTCAATCCGATAATTTTATGCTTGTGAGAGCACAATAAATACCTGGAGGGAAACATAAAACAACATACAAGTCTACAGATACCAGGAAGTGATGATTGGTCTCAAAGAGTGTGGGTGGCTGTTGGAAAAGAAAACCGATTTGTTTGAAAACCGCATATAAACGTGCCTTACAGAATAAATCATAACCAATGAGTGACTTCAGCAAACAATAACATTTGTAATTAGGTTTTTGTGTCCTCAGCTACAGCTTTTCACATTTTCACAGAGACAAATTCTGGTATTCAGAGCTGGTGGTAGAAGCCAACATTCACAAAGCAGCGACTTCTGTACATGACTACTGATGATTTGCACAAAAACAAATCTCTCTGCTAGCCGAAGTATAAAGTTGGCCCTGAACTTTAAATGACTTCTAAGCTTGTCTTTCGCGATTTAATGCAGTGGAACTGTGTGATGACACAAAACTGAAGAAATCTTACCCTAAATAGGCATTGGTGGCAGAAATGAGAGTCTAAAAATGATCTTCCAGCAGACAATGAGTGATAATCTGATTACTTAACAGTACGATGTGGGACAGTATTACCTCTTTAACATCAAACACTGTTTTGTTGAAGGGGATGCAAATGGCTTTGAGCTGAATGTGCACTCTCTAGGCGCAGTTATAACAGTCAGAACAGACCTCGCTGAAGGAAGAAACTCCTCTCTAAATCTCTGCCAGACAATCTTCCATTTGTAAACCAGAATTTTCTATTTCAATAATACCCAACATGCCCCTGTTCCAGCACTGAAAGGGATGTTGTTTTTACCTTTTACTTTAATCTGAACCACTGAAGAGGAGTAAGTACCATAAAATATTGCATTTGTATAAATATTGCAATTACTATTGCAAAAATTATCTCTATCAGATTGATGATCACTGGTAGTTATTTTTCATTACTAATTTGCATGTTTGCAGAAATGAGGGGAAATGAGAAAGAAAAGCTGAGGTTGTGGTTGAATATACCGGTAATGTAGATTTCCACTGCAAGACAGCACTGAATAGAGAGCTGACTCAGCATCTCCCAAAATTACATAACCAGTAGATGCATCTGGTGCTAAGATGCAAGTAAATAAAACTAAACTGCAGTGGCAGAGGAAATATAGTCTTAGGCCTGCAGCTATTCTTTCTTTCTCTCTGTTTGCCTTGGTATGCCTCATTTTATCTCTGTCCCTTCATGTGCAAAGAGTAGCTATTTAAATTTAAGCTCTCGCTTGCTCAAAAAGCTGAATAATGTCTTTTTTCGGGTTGGGAGCTTGGAATAAAACGCGGCTGCTGCTCCAACATTAAGCTGTTGTTTGATTCTGTGGAAGGGCAAGGGAAGGTAACAAGCCGCTTTAATGCCAGAATGGGTTTTACATTTGAGTTGAGCAGTAAAACAAAACCGCTACATGAAATACCTGCAGTTAAAAGAAAGAAAAATGCACCGAGGCAGCCGCTGTCACCCGGATTAATTTATAATCATAATTATGACTAATTTATAGCTGGATGCCACCTCTCCAGTTAGTCTGCAGGTACAGCAGAGGCAGATAAAACCCATTTTATTGCCTTAATATTCATTTCATACACACTCCTAAATAGACTCTTATTCTCAGCCTTCACATTTCATCCTCTTTTCCTCCCAAATGAAAAGAGCTCTCGGGCATTTCATCTTGAGACAGCCTGCACCTTGTCTGCTCAGCTAATATAGTCAGCAGGAAATCTGAAAGGCTTCTGACAATGCAGCGATCAGAGCATGCTTGGTGCAGGCTGGGGTGGATTTCCTCTTTTGACTTCAACTTGGATGACAAAGAACAGGCATCGCTTAATCTGTCAGCCAACTTGAGATACAGTTAAAACTATAAATCCCTTCCTGATCCTCGCCTGGCAGGATATTTTGACATTACATTCAGATTTCCGAAAAGGCCAGCTCATGGGATATAAAGATGATGGGCAGCAAGAGGAGCTCGACCAGGGATAAACACGTCACTTCCCGCTGAGCTCATGCTGTTAGGTCTTTTTTTTTTCAATTCATTTATCCCTGTGTTTCTCTGTTTACATCCTTTGTACACAGAAACTTTATTTTCCAGTGGCATAAGTCACCTAATCTTTTGTGTTCTGCCTTCATTGCTGTGCTTTGGCCTGTTTTACACTGTGATGTGCTTTCAGAAAGATTTCGTCTAATCTCCAAACGCTTCTCACACTTTAAAAAGAAAAATCAATCAAAAAGAGTTTAGAAACAAAGGCTATCTATACTAGTGTACTGGATCACATTTCAGAAAAAGCTGATCTGGTGAAAACCTTTCAGAAAGCTATGGCTAAAAAGTTAATACCAAAGTAATCATGATGAGCAGTTACTAGCATATTTGGAAATGCTTGGAAAAATTTCAATCCCTAACTTATATGTCTCAGTTAATGCCTAATTATTTACTCCTCATTGATTTTGAAAGAATGTTTTATTTTTGTTGAGTTCTGCTTCCTATATCTTATCACGTCTAGATAATATCACGGTGTATAAATACAGCTGTAAAATGAATATAAACTAGTTGGACAAAATTGATAGTTGAAGTTTCTTTTCTTATTAATAAACTATAACATGGAGCTAACTGTTAAATGTCCTAGGCTTCAATTGCACATGTATGCATTTAATAATCTTCATAACATCATATTGTATAACATGGAACTGAAGATTTCTAGTCAGGTTTCCAAAACTAACAAAAACGGACAAAAAAAATGCCCCCAAATTGCATTTAAATGTGCTTGTATTGGAATTAACAGTGTAATGATTTTCCTCTTGTTCAGCTGTGGTTGTTTATCATGTATTGGCAAATGTGGATTTTAGCTGCTTTCAATATAACATAGATGGAAGGTGTAAAATTCAAAAGTAGGAGGATTTGGAAAAAAGATAATAATTTTAACATTCAGAATCAAATTAACCTTAAAAACCCTCAAAGTGATAAGATTAAGTTGTTCAAGCGTTAACGTGTTGACTGCAAAGGCTTAAAATCAATCATTATAGTGGTTTTCTGTGGTATTTTGTTTTTAATTTCAGTTCAATTTAACATAAAAGGATGGGATTTACGACCAGTATGTTTTTTGGTTGCTTTTTTTGTTTGTTTGTTTTATCCAAAAAGACAACTGAGACACAATCAACCCACAATGCGCTTCAGACCTGTGTAAATCCAAATACTACCTTATACTACCAGTCCTAAACTACCTAGTACGAGTGCAACGGCCAACTAACTGCAGAGCTGTGGAGGGGAAAGAAGGTGAGAAGAGATAGAGGAAACAAGTGTTGTTGTTTCTGACTGTGTGACAGGAGCTAAAAGTATATTATTAAAAATGCTAGTATCTAAATCACAAAATGAAATGTATTTTTATTAACGTTTCTGTAAATGTACTGTTTACTCCCTTTTGAATGAACACAACCTTTGTAGGAGGCAGACTCATTTGGAGAGGGAAAGAAAAATCCTGCATGTTTTAATCATGTGCTCGAGAGCTCAGACTAAATTTAGCACAAAACTGTCAAGGACCTCAAGCAGACACATGTGGTAATGTGCTTCCATATCTTTGCTGAGACTGTCAGCAGCGCTGCTTCTAAAAAGAGCCAGCCTGCTCTCCTCTGACCTCCAGACACTCCGTGTGCCTGTAGGTGGCCATTGTTGTTGCTGCTGCTATTGGACCTCTTTGACTAAAGTGCTCCTTTTGGGCCAAGTGTCACACGTACTTGAAACCATAAGTGCTCACTTTGTCACAAACATGGGGAAAACATTGTGAATGAGATTCACTCTGAGATATAGTGTGAGACTAGGACCTTGCTGCCTCCTTCTGGTTTTTAGCGTTCCATCGGACAATGGCGGCAAAAGGCCACAAGGACTAAAAGAGCTCTGGCTTTCTTCCCTTTTCAGCAAACCTTTGTTAGGGACTGAACAATGAATACTTATAAAACAAAGATGCAGAATTAAACACATTATTTGAGTTCACCTGAGCATACTCAAAATGAAAATGGCAGTTACATTTGAAAAACAATAAGGTTGGAGCCTGGGAGATCAAGATTCACACTGCAACATCATTTACCAAGCTGAAACTGAAGAATATTTGCTGTATTTGGCTTTGGACATCTTGTCACCGATGTATGTAGATACCTTGAATCTCTTTAAATAGCCTGTTTTGTCCAAAGCCTGGTGTAAATGGTGACATTTTAAGTTTATTTAAACCAAAAAATTCAAATTATGGCATTTAATAATCAGAGAGTTAAATTGACTGTAGCCGTGCTGTACTCTCCAGTCATTTGTGCCTTCAATGTCAGTGTTTTTACTCCAAAGGAAAGTATAAATGTAATGAAAAGGCAATTTCTGGGCTGATGGAATGATTGAATCATTAAAGAAAACCCATAATGTCAGGTTATATAGACAGAAAAAAGAAAGGAGATGTAAAAGACAGTCAAGTGGCTTACCGTCCTCTGTTGGGACATAGATGTTTAGGTAAAGGCAGTCCTCGCTCTGCTCCTGCACGTACGTTACCACTGTATCCAAGTTGGCAGTGAACCACACAGGGAGCATGTCGTTCAGCAAAAAGCGATCCTCCAAGAACTGAGGACACACCGCAGGAAACTGAGTAGCATTCCTGATGCCCGGCCAGGACATCGGTGGCTCCGGTGGCTGGAACCTCCGTTCTCCAGTTGGGGCCAGTGCGTATGGAATCCCCAAATATTGCTCCACCGGGCCCAAGATCTCATTGGGCAACGTAACCTTCACTCCTCGTATTTTCCCATAATTAGTGGTGATGACAGGGTGTTGCTGGGCCTGAACAGCAGCCGCACAAAGGGACACCGCTCCAATCCAGAACAGGAATTTGGCCTTCGCCATGGAGCCGCACATCCATAACGGGCCTCCAAAAGCCAGCATCCTCCTCCTGTGCTGAACCTGCGTCTGGTTACAGTCCAGCCTTTTGCCTCCCTTGAGATCCTCTACGTTCCTCTTCAGGCTGTGAGCTGACAGAAAGAGCCTTGATCAGAAAAAGGTATCTTCCCAGAGCTCCCCATTCTGAGAGCCTGAACAGACACAGGCAGCTTTTGGAGAAGCGCTGTCCGAAAATGTCTGATGGGATACTGGGTCAGGTAACCTGAAAAAGCACAGAAAGGGGATCTGTTACAGTCTTGATGCATAACTTATAAGGGACTGGCCTATTTACATCAAGTCCATCCAGGAGCTATTTCTTCACTCTCACTTTATTTCACCGCCTGAGATCAAAGAACATTTTTGGATTACTTTTTTTGTATTTTTAATCTTGAGTGCTTTGGTGGAGCGGAAGCTCACGCCTCACAGCTTCAGTCTAAAAATGTTGATTAATTACCCTCTTACTCAAGTAATGCAATTCAAATTCATAATTAAAAGCTCACGCTGGCCAGCACTGACCCCTTTCTGAAATCAAATATAAATGACAACGCCACATGAATAAATCAGGGCAATTCCGTTAATCTGGTCAAAGAACATGCCAATCTTTCCAAGCCGAATATCCATGTGTAACAAGTGACATTCAAGGTATAAAAGGAGCAACATAAATAACTTACCAAGTAAACAGTTAAGTAGAAAATTATAGATTTTGTATGTAGACTAATATTGTTTTATTATCCTCATAAATTATTAAGTATCTGGATGGGATGAATCCTATCCCAGCGGTCTTCAGGTGAGAGGCAGGCAACACCCTAGACAAGTCACCACCTCTTTGCAGGGCTAAGATATAGACCCAAACAACCCTTCACCCTCAAGGTCAATTCCGAGGAGCCAATTCACCTATTCTTTGTGTTTGCTTTGCTACCATGTACAGTGTGACCCTAGACCACTTTCCCTACTGCAGCTGGTTTTCCATGTGTTTGACCAAGCTTGCTTTATTTCTGGAAAATGGTGACTTTCCCAGAGAGACAAGCAGTTCAGCAACAAGCGAGCTATAGGTTGAGCCATTTCTTTTGGCACAATGTGAGCCTAAATCATTAAGAATGTGTATGTGCTGATGCATAATAGCAATGTTATGGTCCAAAACATTTACATACAGTTTAAATGGGTCTTTATGCATCATCATTGTCAAAGTATTTTTCATATGCATTAAGAAAGAGGACATATTTAATGAGTGGACGCGTACGTACAGTCATCATATCTGAAATGTGGAACCAACATGACATATGAAGCAGTGTTGGATTAGTTGGCCAACTAGTTGGAGGCCTTTAAATTAAGATGACATTTTCTGGACATTTTCATGAGAGATGCGAAAATACTGAGAGGATGGATCCTCACAGCATAGATTAAATACATTACTCCACTGGTGGCTACAGCTCTTCAACATCTGTGCTCAGGTGGAATGTTCATGAAGACCAGGTAACATCATAGCTCTCTAACGCAGACAGCAGCCACTCAGAGTTCAATTGATTGACCTTTGGCATGTTTTTTTACCAAGCTCCAGGTTACATCTACCGGAAGTGCCGTTGGGTATAAACTCCTTCACTGAGATCATATCTATATGGTGTGTCAGATGATAGAAATCATGGAAAAAGCACGGCACACAGCTTTTTCAACACCTGCTTATGAAAGGATGCTGAGCCAAGATCATTGTATCGAACTAACTGAGGTCTTGCAGCCTCCTTCTGTCACCAACAGGTTCAACGTTGAGAAATGAGGTCAGGCATCGTAGAACCAGAATCACATCTCCACAGCTGCTGGTTCTGAGAAGAACACTGACAGCTTCACTTCAATACCTCTACAGCCATTAGCATGAATCCAGACAAGCTTGAGAGTAGTTTTCAGACTCCATCAACTTGGAACACAAGGAAACATAGAGAGAGTTCTGGCTGCAGACTACCAGCTTGGGGCCATTTCCAGTGCAGGTTCCACTTTCAGAACATCTCCAATGACAGGTCTGTGTGTCCTCTAAAGGCTTCCAATATTTTCACAATTTGACTGTCGTTGCTATTGGCTTTGGCGATTCCATAAATTTATCGACCGCCGTCTGGAACTTTTCTCATTTGTTTATCAATGTGTTTGACGACCTACCGCTGTCACAGTTAGTGAGTGACTGTTGATTAATTAAATCAGCGACGAAGCCGCTTCCTCCTCTACATGATTTTATTTTAAATTGCTTCCATGCACTCATACTTCATTTTTGTGGGGTTTGAGACTGGGTTGGAGACCATTTCCACAAATAGTGGTAACCTTAGCTCAGGGATGCCCAAGCCTGGCCTAAGGTTTGTAATCAAGGATATTCTGTCCTTGGGCAGAAAAAATGGGTCCCAAGTAAAAGCAGTTGTGTACTGCAGGGCAAATAAACATTTAATCATGAATGCTCATTATGTATTTTAGCCTGTTTATCATTTTGAAAGTAGGCTAATGTAGCTAATATTGACACTTACAGCCTGTGTTGCCTTCATAATAAGGCTTATATAAGGCTTTTAATGTTTTTTGCGGCTCCATGCAGATTTGTTTTTTTGGTCAAATATGGCTCTTTCAACATTTTGGGTTGCCGACCCCTGATCTAGACCTACAAGGCCCACAAAGGTTTTCTGCTCTCCTCAGGTTTTCCAAAGAAATCTAAGATCCACTTTAAGTGCACCATTGCAGTTGTCTTCATTTGCTTGTTTGCTCTCTCATGTTTTAACTGCTTTAGCTCTTTCCCAACAGACTGAGTTACCACTGCCCCTTTGCTTGTTTGTTGTGACTTTTCGTGGTTTCACACAGCAATAATAAGAAAAGGTTACGACACAGGACGACTTTGAATCTCCAGATGTTTCAGTCCGACACAATCAAATGCAGACCTTCTAGGGTTGGTTGAAAAAAGAAAGGAAGGAACATCATACAACCCACAGTGCTTTGCAACCAAACACCAATATCACATCCATGTTATCAAAGTTTAACCACAGCTAAAGAAATATGTGTTTATTAATTCATCTCTCCCCGCCACATATAACTTTCTACAACAGTTACCCTGGAGCCAGGGTTACACTTCCACGTGCAAATTATCCAAACCAATTGCCAATCACATTTCCCTGCAAGGTATCACACAGACAGTTTATTCTTCAAATGGGAATACCATTGCAGAACAGCAGATGCAACTTCATCCAAAATGTGATGATGACTTTATTCTACAAATACCATGATGGAAAAGAAGCGCCTCTGCAGCTTGCAGCAAGGGAGTCACTACCACATTCTAACTCCATTTGTTAAAACTTATTTCCTTTTCCATTTATCATGTGTCGATAATCTTTATTTTTGCTACTGTTGTGCTTTGCAGAACAAAATTTAAAAGGTGACGACAACAGACAAATATTGATGAGTAACATTTAAAGTTAGAAGTCACACAGTTGTCATAACGAGTTCTAATTTGGTCCGCTTACTTGACAGTTTGTTAGGTTGGTAGACTAATTTCTGCGCTACCTCCTGGATTAGAGCGGATTGCAGCTGCACCAAAGACCTTGTCCAATTAGTAGTTTGCGAAGGGTGCGGAAAAAACTTGCAGTCATAAAAATCACCACTAACTATTCTATTATACTCATCCTAAATCAAGAAATGTGTTAAATCTTGACACATTACACAGGTAAAAATCAAATTCACATTAGGTCACATGCCTCAAAATGCCTGTAATAAAATGCATACATTAAATTTGACACACCTCAAGCTGAATGCAAAGCAAAATTGGTGGTTTCCCTTGGTGGTAGTGCACGGCAGAACATTATTTCCAGTCTTAATAGTTATGGCAGGTAATGTGTGTGAATATCAATGAGAATGCATTCTGCCATTTGCATTTCAATCATGATAGAAATGATCCTGTCAGTGTGTGACACCCCTTTATTTGGCACCATAAAATGTCAGAGACACTTTGAGTCATCACAGGTGATAATTAGCTACACAAACATATATGTCATGATGTATTTGTGCACTTTGAAGCCTGTGTCTGGATTGAAAGGTTTAATTCAAGCCTTTGTATTCCCCACAGCCTCATATGATCAAATTTAAATACAGACTGTATTATGATACTGGGATGATATAACATGATGACGCAGATTCACATTTTGGTTGAATTAAATGTAATCTAGGTTTTATAATGCAAATGTAATTATGTGCATTACTGCACATATCAGCCTGGCATAATAACAATAAACTGCCATATTTTCTTTTGTGTAGCCAAAGTTTGAATCATAATCTGAATCTTGATGGGTTCCAATTTAAAATACTGTGCAATTTTTTACAGTGCATCATTTTCAGAAGTACAGAGTATAATTAAACCAAAATGGAAGCCCAAGCAAAAGTACACTGTTTAAGATGTATGGGGTGCCTGTCTAGAAAGCAACAAAATACAAAAGGCAGACAGCCGTGAACTCTATAGGGATGGAAGTAATCAAGTTTGAGGACTTAATAAGGAAAAAAGCAAATCATTGTGTAATCATAGAGGTTATATAATACATTATGACAGCAGTTGAATGCACTAGTATGCTGACAAAGGGCTTCCAAACCTCTTTCTCCCACACACTTTCCTGATACTGGAATTCCACCATTCAGTAAGATTCCCATGTGTCAAAGATGGGATTGAAAATAGGTGGAATAGTATTAAATTGCTCTCAGAGACCACTTCTCCTCTAAGCAACTAGGTCTGTCTGTTACCATGTGAACAACCAAGAGCAAAATGTCTTTCAGGAAAAGCAATAAACAACATTAATTTTGAGAATTCAACTTTTTTTTTATGAAGGCAACAATTGTCACTGTGTTACCAAGGATGAACATTCTTATATAGAATAACCCGTTCTTCTCTTTACATGAATGAAGTTTTAAATCAAATCAAATCAACCTTTATTTAAATAGCGTCTTTTACAATCAAAATTGTTTCAAGGCGCTTTCCAGAATCCCAGGGCCTAACCCCAGACAAGCAACAGCGGCAAGGAAAAACTCCCCTTTAACAGGAAGAAACCTTGAGCAGGACCGGGCTCATGTAGGGGGACCCTCCTGCTGATGGGGGGGTGGGTAAAGAGAGAGGAGAGGAGAGGAGAGGAGAGGAGAGGAGGAGAGGAGAGGAGAGGAGAGGAGAGGAGAGGAGAGGCATAAAGCATAGAAATTCATACAAAAATACATTATATTGAATATTGAATAGGCTGCCGGTTGAGTGTGTCAGCGGGGTTGGAGGTCATTATGCAGCTCTGAAGGTGACGATACCTGTAAATGAATACGGGGGGGGAGGCAGAAAAACTACACAAGAAATAGCATCACTAGTCTACTTGATGGAGCGGAGCGGAGCGGAGAGGAGAGGGGAGGGGAGGGGAGGGGAGGAAACCATGACCCAGTGGGGCGACAGAGGCCTTTTACCATTGTTTTTCACTTCCATCTTCTACTGCAGTTCAAAAATATCCATTATCCAAACATGTTAATTTTATACAACATATCTGGGCCTGGCGCTTACTTGAGTTCCTGCTTCCCAGTTTTCACTAAAGCTTTAAACTAATTCTAATGGCAAAGTTTTAAGGTCAAAGTGTAAAATATTAAGCTGCAAGTTCTGGAATCTGAAAATGATTTTTTATTTTTTACTTTACTCACTTTAATAACAGGAAGATAAAGCAGCCGGCTATAGAGCTGATTAAAAATTTGAAATTTAAGGTCTTGGTTGACATGCAACAAAACTACAGTATATCAAAAAATATAGATCAACATCCCAAAAATGACACAAACGGAAGTGTCGCCATATCCAACTCTTACTGCTGCTACATGGGGTCCAATTTTTGCAAAACTGAAATCAAATCAGCATCATGAGTGGAAATGTCATTGGTCTTGGAGAAACGCAGGTAAAGGTAAAGATCATTCAGTTGAGTTCTGTTTAATTCATTATGTATTCATTCTGTAACTACATACTACATGCATATTTATACCATAACACAATTTTAAGAAAATTTAAAAAATTCCCATATCTGTACATTTCCACTCACTTTATTTAAATCATCAGGACCAAAATACTTGCAAGGACAGAAGAGCTACAAGAAACTTTTAGTATTATATTATAAATTTTGGATTGCTGTTATCCCATGATAAAAGTGAACAGGCTTTAGGTTATTCTGGGTAAGCATTGACTTTGTTTTCAATTTAGACTCAAAGACAGGCTTAGATTGGAAATACTTTATAAATGGATTTCTTATCATTAAACAAACCAAAGATGAACCATTTTACAGCCAACATCATGTGCTCACATGGGCCTTGACCACAGATTAGTCTGTGTGTGTGTGTGTGTGTGTGTGTGCGTGCGTGCATGCGTGCATGCGTGCGTGCGTGTCAAATCAAATCAAATCAATCTTTATTTATATAGCGTCTTATACAATCAAAATTGTTTCAAGGTGCTTTCCAGAATCCCAGGGCCTGACCCCAGACAAGCAACAGTGGCAAGGAAAAACTCCCCTTTAACAGGAAGAAACCTTGAGCAGGACCAGGCTCATGTAGGGGGACCCTCCTGCTGATGGCCGGCTGGGTAGAGAGAGAGGAGAGGAGAGAGGAGAGGAGAAGAGAGGAGAGGAGAGGAGAGGAGAGGAGAGGAGAGGAGAGGAGAGGAGAGGAGAGGAGAGGAGAGGACGGGAGAGGAGAAGGCGTGTGTGTGTGTGTGTTTCTAGTTGTTATTTACTTTGACCAGCTCTCGCCCACTAACACTCCTTAAAGAATCTGCCACTGAAATCTTGTAAATACCATTCTAAATTGTGAACTTTAAAAAGATCACCTGACCAGCTGGGTATAAATATGAGCTTCCAAATTATTATTGCTTTCTTAGAATGTTCCCTCAGCCCGTTCCCATCAAACCTTTGAAAAAACTAGATTAATACAGCGTTGTCTGTGGTGTTGCTAATAAAACTTCCCATTCTCTCCTTCCAAACTTCCATGTATGGTCCTGTTGAGTGTTCTTTATGTTACTAAATATTTTCAGAACTTTTAGATTTATCGATTAAAACAAATAACAAACAACGCAAACCTGTTTTGTCATCATCAGGTATCAGCCCAGTCATCATATTTCCATTCAAGGTTCATCACTCTACCATTCCCCTGCAATTTAGTCCAAATATTCCAAACAGACTTTTTGGTTGAGTTGATATGAAAATTCATATTTTACAGCAATAACTGCCACATATAAACATCTGCAAAATTTTCAATCTAGGACCCCTTTCCGATATCAGCACCACAAAGATTCTGCTTCTGGTGCTGGCCTCAATTTTATGTTGTTGGGATTTATTTAATCATGAGCCACTTCTTTCCATTTTTAGATAATATGTGTAGAAACATTGCAATTAATTGATTTTGTTCCTCCTTCTTCGCAGCATTCCCAAAAGGCAGCAGAATCCTGGAGGGGACTAATTATCTATCAAATTCTCTGAAGGGGGGCTAAAGCCTATCCCAAGTGGCAGAGTAGCGGTCCGCTATAAATAAACAGCTAAATCATCAGAAAGCAGACATTTGAGAATGTCAGAGTTACCAGGAAGAACTGTTGTGCACCGTTGGGCAGGGAGTCCGGAAAAATGCAGAAAAATCGCACAAACCCAAACACAACATGCACCTTGTACCTGCTGTGCGGCGACAATGGAACACTGCAACACCGTGCGACAATGATGTAATAATGAGCGCGTGTAAAGGTCAATAAACAACAGGACGTCAAACTGAGAGCTGATCTGTCTTTTGCACCTCCTGGAGCTCCACTTACACTGAATGTATCAGAAACAAAACTACACGGCTCCCGCCGTTGTACCTGTTGGTGCAACATGCTTGTTTGCATAAGGAAAACTATGGCTAAGCAGTGACAAAAGGAAAAAAAAATATTTCCTGTATTTGCCTGGCATACTCCCAGGATGTTTTTTTAAAAAACATGTAGGACTGGATTATAGTGTGCAAAAGGAAAATTTTGATTTTAAATGGCATTAGCACATTTTTCATCCACATTTAAACTGCACATCACAGAGGAGGGGTGATTGAAAGGGGATAACCTGGAATATGCACCAGAGCGTTTATTTTTGGGTGCAAACACGCAGGTTCATCAAGGCTGGACGGTTCCAGTATGAGAAAAAGATGGCTCCTTAAGGATGAGCCAGAGGATTTTTTCTTTTCCTTTGTTTCGGGACTGATTTCTGCCCGCACATTTAACAGTTTTTCTAAGGATGTTGACCGACACTTTCCACTTTAACACACGCTGTACTCCCATGGGAGCCAGACTTGCTCAATAGGCCACTCGGAAAATAATAATTTAATCTAGAAGCAGACGTGACATCCCACTCACTCACACACACACACACACACACACACAAGGTCATCCCGTGTTACACTAGCGGCCCTAAGCATGAAGCAGCATGCCATCAAATGAACAAGCAAAAAAGGCATTGGCCACACACGGACACACACATCTTCCGTTTTCAAAAAAATACCCAGATAACAACACCACCACCTTGTGGCTGCTTGGGAAGATGTGCGCACAGAGAAGAAGAAGAAGAAGGGGAGGAGAGGATGATGCTTCTGCAACTCGTTGAGGGGTTAAAAAAAACCCAACTAGAACTAAAAGTGTGAAAATGATGTAAAAGCTCTTCGATCTTCAAACAGTGTATTCTCATCCCGCAAACCTTAGAGTAACCGTTAACTTTCAACTTGAGCTTTAAATAAATAAAGTAAAACACAATAGATCACCTGTCTGCGCGCAATCATTACGCGCAACGCAGCATTCCGAACTGCGCGATTTCTCACATTCGCCGCTGATTGTTGCAACACGAATTTCTCAACATGTACGGGCGCGGAAAGAGCCGCGGTTGCGTTCCTCTGTTCTCATTGTCACCGAGGGCTGTTCTGTCGAAAATTGCCAGTGATCCAGTTGACTTTAACAGTAAGCGGAACGCGTCCGTGCGGTCCGGCCATGCGTATGAGCAGGAGGTCAGCGCCAGAACATGCGCTGCTACTGACGTCTGTCTCTGAATTCCGTTTATTTTCTTTAGAGGAGGAAAGCTGTAAACCCCAGCATCACTTACCTCTGCCTCTGTGGAGTCCTCACTCTTTTTCGTGATGTGAAGTCCCGAGTTCTGATACGCGCCACATGTAGAAAAAAAGGGGGAAGCAATAAAGTCCACGTCCAGCCGCTGCAAATCCAAAGTCAGAAGCGCAGTCCCGACACAAGCCAGCCCAACTGTAAGTGTCGGAGCCAGTGTGTGCGTGCGTGTGTGGATGTGTGTGCGGTGGGAGAAAACAGAGATGCGGCTTTATCAGCACATGAGATGTTTCAGTGAGTCATTGCAGAGGCTCTGGAAACGGTGCTGAATCTAATTGCTCTCATACAGCGAGTGTTTTCCGAGGACAAGATTAGTGATAGAGAAACCTCTCTCCCCCCTCTCTCTCTCTCCCCCTCTCTCTCTCTCTCTCTCTCTCTCTCTCTGTCTAGCTTGCTATTGGACTGAAATTTACTAAGCCTGCAGCCAATAGATTACCGCATTCTCTCCATCACCGTTAACCAGACGTTAGGTTGTGGGGGCCCGAACATAGAGCTCGGAATCCTGAGCCAGTGGCAGCTGGTTTGGTTTTATTGTCAGAAATGGATCCCTACTACCTGGAAAAAGTTATTCTTTAAAAAAGCATTCACATAGTTCACTTACAAACAAGTCTGGCCTCCGCATGCTGCACCATTGCCAACTTTACAGCTCCAACCCCCCTAAGGCCTTCACAGTTCTCCCACAAAATCAGATATCCAGAACTCATGATGATGTCTTTATTACTGGGGGGAAAAACATCTTTCCTGTTTTCCAAGCACAGGCATCAATGATCTATTCAATTCACTATAAGTCTTTTAAAAACCTCAGATTTTGCCAGCTGATGGACTGATGATCTGTTCTACCTTTCAGCAGGTGACGCCTGGCTTGGCCTCCATCATACCTCAAACCGTGACTTAAACTGTTTGCAGAATTTAGAGGCATCTGTTACAATCAAGATCATCTCTAGGTGCTTTACAGAAACCCAGACTGTGACCCTGAACAAGAAACAGTGGCAGTCCCTTTTAACAGGAAGAAACTTTGAGCAGGACCAGGCTTCTATGCTGGGCCCCCACTGGGTCAATGGGGGCCAGAGGTCAGTATTAGCTGCAGGTAGTTACAGAGAGAGAGAAGCACAACTCTATATGATAAAGGGTGTTAATTCCATCAAAATCAAAGGAAATAAATGGTTACATGGTGAATTAGTGACCTGGTTGTGTTTTGATCCATGCAGGGCAGTGCTAATAGTGGAAGAACTGAACCAGTTCTGTACGGTCTGTGCTGACATGTTACAGTGTTTTCATTAAAGAACAACCCTTTAAATGTCTCTTTACTGCAACAACAAACACCAGCTCCATCACTGGGACAAGACAAAAGGGAATTGCTTTGTTCCCTGTTTTAGATGTTCAAAACCTCACAAGTACGTCATTATTTATTTCCTATATACAGCATTTGAAGCAGCTAAATCTCTAAAGTATAGTTTTGTCCTCAGCTGGGCAAAATGTATAAATCAATAACAACTAAGCATAGATCGTGTTGTTTATTTAAACAAGTTATTAAGCTTTTGAAAGTTTTGAAAGTACCCAGATTTTAGAGACATTCAAAGACTTTTTTCCTTCTCCCACAAGAAACACCATGACATAACTTGACACAAATATGTGAAGTAATAAATATTAAAAGTGACATTTTAAAACACCTTTTCCCTACATGTAAATGGATTCTAATCTCTCTGGATGCTGCACAGGTGGCAGACACATTCCAACAAGGATGACAAGCTTCTTATACCTGAAACACACTCAGCATTTGAGAACAATTTACCCATTTAATTCATTCCAGTATTCTGACTATTATGGCTGTGACTTTGCAAAGGAGTTCCATAGTACAAGTTTCCTCATTACTCAAACAGTAATCGTCAGGCACATCCCTAAGGCTAGATGGGCAGCCAAGTGAATCTCCCCGGTGATTGTGGCTTAGCCGAAAGTAGGATTAGAAGTGCTCATGGCCCGAACATAGCTTATTCGTTAGGCAGTGAAATCGACAATAGAGTTTAATTTAAGAACTTGTGAACCCAGTACTTTAGCTGCAATGGCTCTTTTCACCCAATCATCTAAAAAAAAATCATCTGCATTTGCTTGAGTATATTTTATTTCATTTTGTCAATCTTCTGCACACGCAGCCCCATGCCACAGGTGTAAAATAAACAGCTCCAGGCCATCAGCTGTCTACTTTTACTCCGCTGTGTTGAACTGTTCCCCAACAATTTTTTGACTATTTTCCCTGAAAGGCACATGAAGTAAAAATATCGGTGTCCTGTCTGATGCTTTCAGACATTTGGAGAATCTGCAGCCTTTGGGCTCTGTTTTTTGGAAGCTTTGTCCAACATTCACACAAGCATTTCAATTAGAGGAGGTTCGGGGTGAAAATTCACTTCATTAGGAGCTTTTTTTATTCATTTAAAGAAAATCCCAAGTTAAATGTCTTTATAATTTTTTCTCTCTGCTATTACTTTTTTAGAGTAAGTTTCATTTACCATAGAAAAATCTGCACTGTAATTATACAAAATTTGTTTCATTAAAAAGGTTCAGGTTCATCTATCACTGTATTTTACGATCAAATTTAATCTCAACTAAAAACTGATGACAATTCCTTGCAATGGTTTTAAATTTAGATAACAACAACAACAACAACAAAAACATAATAATAATAATAATAATAATAATAATAATAATAATAATAATAATAATAATAATAAATGGCTGGGAAAGGATCCCAACATGCCTAAATGTCAGTAGAGTTCCTAGTCATATCAAGGTAAACACCAGTCAATACGCTCTAAATCATGATTCTGGGCTAGTGTTAGGGTTGTTTTGTGACTAGGACCTGCGGCACCAGCTGAAATGATGTAGCCTGAGAATGAAGACGAGAGGGGTTCTGGGCAGAGCAGGAGGCAGGCCTCTCTTTGATATCGCCTCCATTTATTCCCTCTTGCATCATCCCAACCCTCAGCAGTTGGGGGTATCCTTCACGTCTCTGAAGTGCATATCAGCTTCTGTCAGCATCATTTCCCTGACTTTCATGAGACTTACGGGCGGACGTCACTGCTGTCTGGGCTAAGCCAAATCACATATTCGGCAGAATAACGCATCAGCAACCTGTATACTATGGAACACTGGGTATGATGCATGTGACCTTTCTCAGCCTGCATTAATGTGGATGCTGGATGAAAGAATAGTCAGTTACAATTTCCTTACACCAAAGAACACTGAGTGGGGATTTCTGTTGGAGTTGAAGTTTGTCAAATATGTTTAAAATATTGGAAATATATATTCTGTTTAAGCATATCATAAATGTGTAATATACCTTGTGAGTTTATGTCACCTAAGGTGCTTTTAAGGTTTAATTAGAAGCCACAAAACCATAATTAAGAACGGTAGTATGACATCACGTATCTTCAAGGTGGAACAGAGTCAGATGACCAGGAGGTGGACCATCCAATTTCCGGAGCGGAAGTTGCCGAGGCAGTGAAACAGCTGCCCGGCAGCAGAGCTCCGGGAGTGGATGAGTGGATTGACACGCCTCTGCAACATTGCATGGACATTGGGGGCAGTGCCCTTGGACTGGCAGACCGGGGTGGTGGTCCCTATTTTCAAGAGGGGGGACCAGAGGGAGCGTTCCAACTATAGAGGGATCACACTCCTCAACCTCCCTGGGAAAGTCTATGCCAGGGTGCTGGAAAAGAGGATTAGACTGATAGTTGAACCTCTGATCGAGGAGGAACAATGCGGGTTTCGCCCTGGTCATGGAACCATGGATCAACTCTTTACCCTTGCCGGAGTGCTTGAGGGGAGTTGGGAGTTTGCCCAACCAGTCCACATGTGTTTTGTGGACTTGGAAAAGGCTTATGACCGGGTCCCCAGGAGCACCCTGTGGGGAGTATGGGGTGGAAGGTCCCTTGATAAGGGCCGTCCAGTCCCTGTACCAAAGAAGCAGGAGTTTGGTCCGGATAGCCGGTTGTAAGTCGGACTCGTTCCCAGTGAGGGTTGGACTCCGCCAGGGGTGCCTTTTGTCACCGGTTCTGTTCATAACTTTTATGGACAGAATTTCTAGGTGCAGCCGGGGAGTGGAGGGTGTCGAGTTCGGTGGGCGGAAGATTTCGTCGCTGCTTTTTGCGGATGACGTAGTTCTTCTGGTGCCATCGAACAGGGACCTCCAACAATGCTGGGACGGTTCGCGACCAAGTGTGAAGCAGCAGGGATGTGGATCAGCACCTCCAAGTCAGAGTCCATGGTCCTCGCTTGTAAAAAAAGGTAGAGTGCCTTCTCCGGGTTGGGGAGGAGGTCCTGCCCCAGGTGGAGGAGTTCAAGTATCTTGGGATCTTGTTCACAAGTGAGGGTAGGATGGAACGGGAGATCGACAGGCGGATCGGAGCGGCAGTGATGCGGGCGCTTAACCGATCCATCGTGGTGAAGAGAGAGCTGAGCCGAAAGGCAAGGCTCTCGATTTACCGGTTGATCTACATCCCAGTCCTCACCTATGGCCATCAACGCTGGGTGATGACTGAAAGAATGAGATCGCGGATACAAGCGGCTGAAATGAGTTTCCTCCACAGGGTGGCCGGGCTCAGCCTTAGAGATAGGGTGAGAAGCTTGGACATCCGGGAGGGGCTCGGAGTAGAACCGCTGCTCCTCCACATCGAGAGGAGTCAGTTGGGGTGGCTCGGGCATCTGGCTAGGATGCCTTCCGGATGCCTCCCTTTAGAGGTGTTCCGGACATGTCCCACCAGGAGGTGGCCTCGTGGCCGGCCCAGGACTAGGTGGAGAGATTACATCTCTCGCCTGGCTTGGGAGCGGCTGGGGGTTCCCCCGGAAGACCTGATGGAAGTGGCCAGGGAGAGGGCTGTCTGGGTATCCCTCCTGAAGCTGCTGCCCCCGCGACCCGGATCCGGATAAGCGGGAGAAAACGAAACGAAACGAAACGAAGTATGACATCAGCCCAGTCATTGGGGTAGATTAGATCACATTATCACTCTAGATAGTATCTCCTTAACATCTAGTCGGAATGTGGGGAATCTTGGAGTAACTTTTGACCAAGATCTCTTCTTTAACTTGCTCATCAAAACAATCTCTAGAAGAGCTGATTTTCACTTGAGAAACATTTCAAAGATTAGGAAATTGTTGACACAACATGATGCTGTCCTTCAGGCTGGACTACTGTAATTCTTTATTATCAGGGTGTCCAAACAACTCTTTAAGAAGCCTCCAGCTGATCCAAAATGCCAGCCAGAGTTTTGACAGGTATTGACAAAGGAGATCACATAACTCCTGTACTGGCGTCTCTTCATTGGCTGCCCGTTAAATTTAGAATAATTTTTAAAATTCTTCTTCTGACCTACAAGGTCCTCAGAGGCCTAGCTCATCATCCCAATAGACCGCTCCACTCTCAGAATGCTGGTCTACTTGTGGTCCCCAGAGTCTCTAGCGGTAGAATGAGGGGCCGAGCATTTAGCAACCAGGCCCCCCTGCTGTGAAACCAGCTCCCTGTCCAGGTATGGGAGGTTGACTCCATCTCTACTTTTAAGATTAGACTTAAAACCTACGTCTTTGAAAAAGCTTATTGTAACCAATTCTGTAGTTCTACGTATTATTCTAGACAAATTAATTATCATATTTTGAGGGTCAACTAATTATTAGGCTAATATCTTTTCTTTCTCTGCCCCTACTCCCACCTCTCTATGTATCCATCTACAGGTATTGCTGACTTCATAGTTGTATGCTGACCTACTGACCTCTGACCCCGCTGACCCAGTCAAATCTTATACTAAGAGCTTCTATCCTCTACCTGTCCTCCCTCTTCTCCTCTCTCTCTCTAATCAGCCCCCCATCAGCAGGTCCTGCTCAAGGTTTCTTCCTGTTAAAGGGGAGTTTTTCCTTGCCACTGTTGCTTGTTGGGGGTCAGACCCTGGGATTCTGGAAAGCGCCTAGAAACAAAGAGTGCATGTGACTATTATAAAACTAAAGAGAAATTCACAGTAAGTGCAAGACAGTCTTTTGTGAGGCCCAAATTTACTCCTTTCTTGTGAGAAAATGCTGGAACTAAAGTGCAGCAAAAAGCTTTTCCTCGGTTGCAGCTCCTTCATATGTTGTTAACATATTTATAGATCTTTTTCCATTCTTGCCTTAAATTGTTTTTGACTGATGCACCCAATAATCGGTATAGACAGAAATGTCCAATAAAGAAAGGCAGTTAAAATAAAGAAAGTTAAAAAAAATTCCATCGTCAAGAATCTTGAATTCTCTCCCTTTGGAAATGGCTTCAATGTACGCAGACAGTAGCTATGTTTAGAATATTCCCAAATTTCATGGACAATCCCTCCCACCCCCTCCATAACACTGTGGACAAACTGAGAAGCAGCTTCAACAGCAGACTCCTGCAGCCTCGCTGCTCGAAGGAACGGTACAGGAAGTCATTCCTGCCGTCTGCCATCAAACTGTATAACTCGTCCTAACCCAGCCAATAACAATAACTGTGTAATGTTTATGTTGTAATTTTATTTCTATTTTATTCTATATTTATGTACAACGGTATATGCTTATAATATATGCTGTATATATGCTTATAACGTTCTAATCTTATCTGTATTTATTTATTCTGTTTCTATATTTTGTATAGGTTGCTACTACAATTCAATTTCCTCACGGGGATGAATAAAGTACATCTTAATCTTAATCTTAAATAAAGGACTGATCAGACTAAAAATGTGTAGTGTTAACAGGTAAAATGGAAGATTCTAATCTGATTTGTTTCAATTGGAAATAAATTATCTTCCAATCAAGAGGGGTAGTTTATGTCAATGCATAGGCCTATTCCCAACCGCTTTCGTGAACACTTATTCCGATTGTGGCTTTCTGTTTGGGCAAAACTACCCTGACTGTGCATGTGTGTCCTACTACATCAATGCTGTTGCCAACTTGTGGACTATGTTGCTAAATATGGCAAATTTACAGAATCTCTTTGCAGCCATTTTTGGTCAAAGGGTGATTTTTCTTTTTATGTTATTGCTGAAAATTGTGGTTGTTTGGAGAATCGTGGAGTTCTGCAGTTACTGTCCTCAATGTGCTGCCCTGAGTCCCTCCCCCATCACAGAGCACTCTCAGGCAGTCAGTCTCACAGGCAGAGCTGCAGTCAGAGCAGAGAGGCCCACCACTCTGCCTCCACACACGCAAAGGAATTTTCCCTTCACATTTAAATTATAGTTTATGTTTTGTGTAAATGGATATTTTCCCTGTCAGACAGAAATGAGCCCATTTGATAATGCTGTGCAATATGAGCAAAACAACAGCTCCTAAAACCTGGCACAGGTTTAT
Organism: Takifugu flavidus; assembly: GCF_003711565.1. NCBI lineage: Eukaryota > Metazoa > Chordata > Actinopteri > Tetraodontiformes > Tetraodontidae > Takifugu > Takifugu flavidus. The sequence goes on from NC_079522.1 coordinate 17,931,409, forward strand.
TCTGAGTGCAGGAGAAAATCAGCAATAAATACTGAGGGAAGATTTTGAGCCACTTCTACGTTTGTTGGAATGTTGACAGCACAGGCAGAGGTACAACTCTTTTTCTGCACTTGTTTTAGGGAAAATAAACCATTGCACATGTAAAAACAATGCTTTTCTAAATCAAGCTTGGTCTATGGTGCACGTCATGATTGGATTATTTGATTTTGTGCCCATGTAAACAACGGACAAAACAACAACGGATTCGGCCTATTTCAAAACCTCAACTCGAGGTTGTCCAACTCTAAGCTGTGAAACTCAGTTGCGGGTTTCAAAACAGAGGTAATGACTTAGTTCAATCAACTATGAGTCATGTTACCCTGAGGAAAGCTTCATATTGTGAGATGTGCTAAATTGACTCTGTGAAACCAAAAAGCCTGAGTTTGCTAATTTAGGGTTTTGACTAAACCTGTTTAGTGGAACAGGCTCCTGATTAAGACTTTTTTTTTTTTTTAATTGTGCTCACTAAACAAAATATTTCATATAAAAATTACATTTTATATTAAAATGTCAATTTCAAGCTACACCTTACAGAGGTATTAACCAATAAGGGTGCTTTCAGAGCAGTTTTTAGGGGTTGGAATATGGCACTTTAGAGTCCACAATCAGCGTACGCAGCTACACCAGACTTCAGTGGTGTGACATCAAAATAAAGCCCAGCGTAAATCAAGCAGGACCGAGCCTGTATGGATGGCTGGACAGTGTGGCCCCGTGCTCCCCTGCAGAATGCAGAGACTGTCAGACCTGCAGACTTACAGAGAGCAAGGGCAAGAAGTGTTGGTGCCTGATACTTCACAGAGGACAAGCTCGCCTCTGATGATTCCAACAAAAAGAGGCAGCAACCACATGGCGAGAGAAAGAAATGGGGTGGTGGCAGGGGCAAGAGATATGAAACAGGCAAGGAGGCCTCTCTTCCTCAGTGTTTTAGGCACAGACAATACCTGTTGCCTTCAGGTAGAAAACAGATATATAAAGGCAGTAAAGGGACCATTCAGGCATGACGACGGGATTCTTCTGTAGCAGTCAGCACCGGTGTTACATGAAGATGAGTATGGGGGGTTCAATGAATACTGACATAAAGTGGTTCCAATTTAAGGCAATAGAACATGGAGAAAAAAGCTTCATTGACTGTTAGTTCCCCTTAATAGTGCATTCCATAACATTTTAGGGTCTCTTTACTGGGTGTTTAATCCCAGTCAGCTTTCTGCAGTTTATTGCAGCTGAGATTCAAGGCATGCTCCCTGCACAATCTAGAGAGGATAAATCTAACTCTAGATAGCAAGCTCATTGAAGAAACAAACACTTGACCCCTCAAATTTAGTTTTACCGTGTATCAAATGATAGTGATCTGCAAAAACAGTCTGTTGTAATGGTAACCCACAAGAATCTAAGGAGACCTTGTGACACCATCTGTCCTAAATGTTGAGAAATATTTATCTGGAAAGTTGGGGGTTAATTTTTACCAAGAAATATCTTTTCTACAAGCAGATCTTGAGTAGAATAATAAAGATTATGTTTATTTCTTGACCTTTCCTGGACATCCAAGTCTGGCTGTCAGGTCTAAAAATATTGCTTTTACAAAATGTTCACGCAAAAAACTAAACTCTCAACGGAATGTGTTCTCACTGCGCAGTGCAGCTCTGCTCCCTTTGTGAGGTCTGTAGGATTGATGGTGATGACTGTCAGAGCTATGTAAGTACATGACATCAAAGCAGCGTGACACAGTATGGAGGTGTAGCTCACTAATAAAATCAGTTGCAAAGAATATCATGACAGGAGGAAAGTCTGATGTGCCCATAAATCATTTATCGCACTCAAATACGTATGGAAGTGAATTCTGTCTGTGTCCAATCTTCGCTGAGTGCCACAAACCTTTGTGATCAAACCAGAAAACAGAGCATTGTTGCTAAAAGATGATGTCTGCCAAACAATTGTCCAGCTGTTTCGTGTGTTTAGCTCCAGTTAACTGATGCCCCAAACTGCTACCCTACAGTACAGACTTCTTATTTGTTAGTTTTGTCTAATGGATGCTGTAATGCTGTAAACTACATCAACCAACCACCTTGAGCACCTTAACTGGCATTATCACGAAGCCTTTACATTGACATAGGTTGGAACTAAAACCGTCCCCAGTTGCTGTGGGTCTAAAGAGTTAACACTTCATTTACAACAGATAATGGCATAAATTATATAAAAAGTTTTTTTTTTTTTTTTTTACACATAGTCCATAAGAATCCATGTAAACAATACTGTAATATAGTAAGACTGTAACACTTCGACTGCGCTAAAGACACTTGGGGTCTACGTGGCGGGTTGTGATCACTGAATTGGAACCTTTCTTAGGTGGCGATTAATTCAGCAGAACACAAGAACTGAGAAGTATGCACAATGAGAAAAGTCCTGGGATTTTCAGGTGAACCTGGCAGTACAAAAAACCCTGTTGGATTGTGGGTAGCATGGGGCTGACTCGCTGACCTCTGCCCTCCAGAACCAATTCTAAACATCCTGGTGTGGAGGACACACATGTGACAGGGCCATGGAGGTTTAGGAGTGTGCACAGCAGTGTTCCTTTGTGGACTGTTGGGATACAACAGTCGTATTGATATATCAGGACTGGCACCTACACCAAAAAAATGTACATTTAAAAGGTATCTTGTCAACCCAGTGTCCAATGAATGTTGATTGATGTCGCCAGATTAATAAACCTGTTGTAGCATGGCATTGCAGTTTTTCTGTAAACTTGGGGTCTCCAATCAATATGATATGTCATATTAACTCTAGGTGAGAGTGTGTGAGTAAGTGTGCGTGTGTTCTTGTACTTGTTACATACTGAGTACCGAAATATGCAATCTATTTGCAAAGTGAAGGACATTTTTGGGAAGGAAGGAGATTTAGGCTGGTCCTCACAACTAAGGGTTAAGGCATGGTTTTAAGATTGAGTAAAGAATTAAGCTTATTTTCGCATTAGGGCGTGTGTGTGTGTGTGTGTGTGTGTGTGTGTGTGTGTGTGTGTGTGTGTGTGATGGACCTGTATTCCTGCCTCTCAGGCTTCAGCACCCCCATGACACTGATTACAAATAGGCAGTGGCAGATAATGGATGATAGGTTTTAGTGCACAAAGGCTTGTAGAAGTGGGCTTCATGAATTCATTGTAGTCTGAGATTTATTACCACAACATTTCACAGTAGCTGAAGTTCACCATGATCAAAGTTTTTGTTGGATCCGGAGTCCAAAATTTATCAAAGTCTGCCCAAAGTTGAGCAAAGTGTCCTTCTTTCAATTTTGTTAATACAATATACACACACACACACACACACACATCAGCCACACCAGGTTGTATTTGAAGTGAAGCTTGACATTGTGAAATTGATCGTAGTCAACAATAAGCATTGAATTTTGCTATTTTTAAATGTATAATCCATCCCCGCTTTGAAACACAAAGACTCTCTCTTTTCTGTCAAACAGCCAATTTGGAGGTAATACGTTTTGGTAAAAAGTAAGACAGGCAAGATGAAAATCGGTTCTGATGCTAACTTTCGCTTTCATCATAACTTGAGAAAGGTCAGTGTTGACGCCGCTTTTCTGCAAATGTATTATTCCTCTTTCATCGAGTCTCTTTGTCGGCTTCGAATCTCCTGTGGTTGAACACAAAAGCGGACGGGTGTATCTGGATAAATCTGAAGGAAAATGGCTGGCCTCAGGCTCGATCAAAAAGAACCCTCCTCTCCCCCGGGCACCAACTACTTCCAAGCAACAGGAGAATCTCTGAAATCTAGTGTAAAACAAACCAAATAAAATTCTCATTTGTCCCGTGTTTCGTTTCAATCCTAAATAATTCAGTCTGAGGTTTAGTGTATTTTCTTGTACTTGTGAAGGCATGTGTGTGCATTTTGTGTTCTGCTGTCTGTAAAAGAAATTGCCCAATGGGAATAACAGAATGACCTTGACTTTGACCATTTTGAAGTGTGCTATATGACTCCTATAGTACATATATACATGCTATAGTACATATATACAAGGAAAATACAGTCAAAAGTTTTAACATCTGTGATTTTACTTTGTTCTACATTTGATCCGGGGTGACAAATAAAACCAGCTGGTTTCAGTGAACCGGGGTTGTGGGCATCTGCATTTCTAGGTCAGAAATGCTTTGCCTCTTTGTGGATTTTCTCCATGTTCTGTATCAAAACCAATCTAAATAATAAAAAGTTCTAATAAAAGTACTATTCTGAAGTTGGAGACCTGATTTTGCTGCAAATGCAATCAAGTGGATTTCTGACTGCAAAAGCAACATTAAAAAAACACTTTTAATAGCTGATTTAAGCTATTGTGACCTAAAAACTTTTTTGAGCTAAACTGTTTGAAATCCGTGATTCCACCAGCAGAATAAACCGCCGTCACAGGCAGAACGCTGGTTTGGTGGGGGAAAAAACCCACTCTGTGACCTTGACCTGCAGGTCCTGTTTCCCAGCAGTCACTGCCCACAGTTTCTTTAAAAAAAAGCCCATTAATGCCTGATGGGCCATGCTGGCACTGTCGCCATCACCTTCTTTTTCACAGGTTGCACATAATAGCATAAAATCCAAAGCTGCGCCCATCGGTTTGTGTAATCGCACATTTCCGTCTGTGAGTCAGCAGTGTGGGGAAACAATGTGTGCCAAATGTTCATTAAACCCACATTAATGCTTTGACTGTTTGACAAAAAAATGTGAGGGTGGGAGGTCACGGTTCCACAGCTGCCATTTTGGATTAAGATGGATTATTCATTTGGCAGAAATGAAAATGCGACTTGACTTCTGATTGGCAACAGTCTTCCGTGTCCTGAAATTGGTGAGAAAGGTAATAAGTTAGCGCAACTGTAACAATAAAGCTCAGATGTGCTTGTTTAAATGTTTATTTTACTTCTTTCCCCCAATGATAATAACTGTGGGCGTGCTACTGCTATATATAAGTCACATTAGAAGATAATTCTTTAAAAAATGTGCTCAGATGTTTTACATAGGCTATGAAATGAGGGAATTGCTAACACATGTAGTTTTGCTATCTCCCACATGGTTTCTAGCATTTGGACTATTATTATTATTATTATTATTATTATTATTATTATTATTATTATTATTATATTATTATTATTATCAAAACAATGGTAAGAAAAATGTACAAATCCATTAATTAATCAAACTGGACAGGTGACAGATTGACAGATTGAGCAATTTAGAATAAGGGCATGGTTGGTACTATTGAATCCAATGACCCTTCTGATCCTTTTAAAGAAAATATTTCATTTTTCTGTAGTTTAAACACGTATTGCACTGCATCCTACTCTAGATAGCTGAATTTCAGATGTAGCACCAGGTTACTTAGAATTCATGCTGAATGTTCAAAAGGAAAAAGTTCTATACTAACAAAGTCCAATGGATGTATGGTTCAGATCTAAAAGGATGCAATTATTGAATGAGGGAAAAAAATCTGTCCCTAACACTTCATGCTCACTTCAATCTTTTCAATAGTGACCACACCTGTATGTGGGTCATTTCATTTCCACTATTTCCATATTAAATTAGCATTGAAGGGGCCTTATTTTGATTTTTACTCATATATAACCAAACAACTGCTGAGAAGTAGTCAAAGTGTCTAAGAAATTTTACATATTCATAGTAGAAATGTTTTTCAAGATGAAAATTAAAACCTAAAGGTAGGTTATTTAGCCAAGCAACAAAGAGGAATTACATGATAATTTTGTATCATGTGCCTCTTGAGTTGGACCCACATGGTATGACCGCAGAGTGTTGCAACTCTCTTGGTGCATAAAGGCTTCATTGGGTGTCTGTGTCCAATAAACTAAGACTTCCCTTCAGCACATAATTTTGGTTTAGTTTTAAAAGTGGTGTTATTCAGGACAAAATCCACACGGTTCCTTTTAACTTCAGCCACTCTCCAGCTATGCTTTCCCTTCAGAGCTGCTCCACCAAATATATATCAAACCATAAAACACAATTACCTAGAACATGCCAGGATACAATTTCTCTTAAAATCACATGGTTCTAATCTTAAAAATCTAATTTATAAAGCATTTTTTCATGTATTTTTATCATCACTAAAATTGACAAAGTACAGATTCATAATGCACCCAGATTGCGTAACAATCAAGTATATACAATGCCATTAAAAAGTCCAGAGGGTCCAAAATTACAATGAAGTGTCCATTATTACATGGACAAAGCCCAAATATTTGCTTTATGTTTCTGAAAGTTGTGTCATTTCATGTGATCTATGTTTGGTTTTGCGTGCACAGATGTGACCAGGGGAGGTCAAATATGCAAATGACGCCTCAAAGCTTGGTTAATATCAGAAAACTGACTCAACAATCATTTTCACCTTACCTTCCATTTGTGCAGTGCCCAAGCAGAAAGATATCCACGGTGATCCCCACAGTGCCAGCAGCCTCAGAGGCTGCACACTTCTGTCGCACTCATTTTCCACAGGAGGAGCATAAATCCGAGTGAATTTATTTGTGATACAGATTGCCCTGGAAACCAGCCGCCGAGCACACGGGCCATGCAATCGTCGTTTTCCAGTTGCTGTTTTTCGGTCTCTTGCAACTAAAAAAGGGCAGTGTGTGAAAGTAAATTAAGAAAGAAGGGGAGTGGCTATGGGGGAGGGGATCAGATGGTTGATCAGCAGCAGCCGACTAAGTACAAGACACACCATGAGTGGTACACCGCTGCCCTGGACCACTTCTCCACGCTGAAAGGCCATTTATGGACCTCACGACAGAGAGGACATGCATGAAAAAGGCTGCGCCCTTGGGGTTATTGTGTGGATGGGAGGCATGAGTGCAGAACATTTACCGACATAGTCTCTTATGGAAGGGATTCCTGGGAGTAGAAGCCTGACTGGACATGTGTGATAGATACCAGCAGTGCATCTGTCCACCTAACCAAAGGTTCTGGATCTGTGTCAGAGCAGTATGTGGGCAACTACAGTTATGAACATTGCAAGGTTTTTATTTTTTTAGACGAAATCTAGCTGTCTTCCTAACTTTTGTCTCTTGATGTTGATTATGACATGTGCTGCTGCTCTTTATCTCAGGCCAACCAAGTAAAGGAGACGTTGCTTTAAAAAGGTAATTAGTTGGTAAAATTAAATATTTTGAAAGAAGATTATGGAAAGGTTAAGGGAACTATTTGAAAGAACTAATGTACACTGGGATTTGGGAAGTGATTGTCTGCTCGGTGTTCAATGGAAACATTATTTTCTAGATCCAAGAAGTTGGAAATAATCGCAGGACCTTTATTTACCAATGATGGTTGTGAGTTTGACCTTTGAACAACAAAAGAATAACTGGTTTTAAGGTTGTAGCTTTATATTCTGGTTACAATAAATATAATTATTGTAATATGCCTGTTTGTTTAGAGTGTGAGTGGAGGAAATCCCCTGTGCAAAACCTCTGCTCATCCTGTTCATATTGCATTGTGTTTACTTACGGTTTATCTAAGATTTGATCATTTTCAATACATTTGTGGCATTGGGCTTCATCCTTTGTGGAGGGCTTCCTTTATGCGCCTGACAACAAATGTTTTCTTACGTGCATTTCATTTTTTCCTGTACTGGAGCACAAATTTCCAGTTATCTCTTCCAGTTAGCTTTTGTAACTGTTAGCATCATGTGTCGACTATGTCTATGTGTAATCATTAATCAATCAGTATCAATTTAACCAGGTAAAATGCTTGTTGAGCTTTAGAACCTCAGCCAATGGAGGTGGAGATGGCAGGAAGATGCTTGGACACATCACAGGGAGCAGCAGCATTTGACTACAGTCCTCTCGTGCCCCACCTAAAATAGCCAATACAGGGATTTTATTTGTTTCTCCGCAAATTAGAATTGCATTTTTTTTATAATGGAAATTGTATCTAATTTGTTAATTTTCAGGTAATGGTTCTCCAGAGAATTTTGTGTTCTATTATTTAACGTTTTGGAATAAAGTTTTGCAGCAAATACCTGAACCTAAATTCACTTCATTATATTTTCAGTTTTTACCTTACTAACTCAACGTCATGGTTTCATCAAAAAAAAGGGACTCAGTAAGCTTTCTTTTCATGGGGCCCAATTTGGCCTTGTCTGAGAGCACCCCCAATATCAGAGGAGGGTTCTACACATGTTTAAACATAAATGTGGGCAGAAGTCCAGTCAGTGAAGATCAGTCAGTGAGAGTCTATAAACATATGAAGATGGCCAATGTGTGACAGCATATTAAAAAGAAACCCAATTTCAGTTATAGTTTAGAAACAAGTTTGGCAAGGTGCAATTTAAAGAGCTGGTTCTCATCAAGCAGAATGTCTAAGTAGTTATAAGATGCAACCATTTTGTTTTTCATCAACCGAAACAGGGTGTTTCACACATTTACTCATTCTTGTTCTCAAATTGTTAATGTGATCGCATTTTTGTCACCGAATTTTTGGTTTAAACATATCTTGTCTGGTCTTCCAACCTTGTCACTGTTACGAGCCAGACTGTCTATTGCTGACAAGATTTAAATATTAAAAATAGCACAGAAAGCCTCATTTTCTGATGACAACCTGTACACTCCAGCTGTGGCTCTGTCATTAGCCACCCAGGGATGGTTCATCGGACGTATTCTTGGAACGGCCTGATGAGTTTTTGGGTGCAATCAATACACCCATCACCCACCATCTGTATTGTCTCCTTTTCTTCATTCCTCAAGTCTGGAACTGCACGTTTCGTACTAATCACAAGATGGGTCGTCGTCGTGATGGATTTGCTCAATAACCCTCGAGAGGAAGAGGTAAATACAGCTTTTTTTCATCAGGCAGCAGGAGAATCTCAATCTTAAAAGCTACTTAGTCCTTAGATTTGTCTTGTGGTGTCAAAATTCCATTTTTAAAAATTAGAGATGATAAGTGGAAATGAATTGAAATCTGTAAGAATAAAAATGGGGAATGGCCATGAAGTGAAAGAGTGCATTCAAAGTCCTGTATGATCCAATGTTACCGTCATGTTTCATATTGATTGTGCCTGCTACTGTGTATTTACAGAAGTGCAATATTATGTTGTGATGAAGGTTCAGGAAGCATCCCCAGACAATATTTAAGGCCTTCTCATTAAAGTGACAGGAACGTTCAGTGCTGTTCCCAAGAAGAATCTAACTCTTTATGCAAAACAAAGAATTTAATTATTTAAGAGTCCCAACAAATATAAAGTGTTTCTCTGATGTAAAGTTTTCCTTACGTTCAGGTTCTCTTCAGGGTGATGCAGGTGTTATTTTAATTAACAAAAGTAAATATACAAACCTTGTGTATTTTCCTATCGTCCACACTGTGGTCGTTAGAAAAAAAATCTTCATACAACACTGATCTTTTTGCATAAATTGCATAAATTTTCCTTCAGGAAATAGTTTTGAGTTCCACTCCTGCTCAAACCTTAATGACATTATATGATTCGTATGTAAGACCAATGTTTGGAATGGATGTTTATGGATTTATGTTATGGATTCATGTGCTTGATATGGGTTGTCACAGCTGCCTCTTTACACAAATTATATAAGCACATTAATGGAATTAAGGCCAGTGTAATCTAAATATTTCAGTCCTTGACTACACTTATTGCTGATCCCATAGTTGTCTGCTGACCTGCTGAACTTTGACCCCATTGGCCCATTCAGTTTTTGTTCTGCATCTTCAATATAATGTGTATTTGCCTGCATGTTCTATGTGTCTGTTTCTCCCTTCTTTGTGTCCTCCTCAATCTGTCTTGTCTTCCCTTCTCTTCTTTTACCCACTCACCCAGAGCCTGGTTCTGCTCAAGAAAGATTCCTTTAGGTTACCGAAAAAGAAAGCTTTTCCTTGCCACTGTTGCACGTTTGGGGTCACGCGCTGGGTTTCTGTAAAGACACTATATAAATAAATTCGAATTTAATTAAATAGATTTTTGAAAGTATTATTACCTATAGAACCAAGCAGCTTAGTCTGGTTTTCTTTTAATTGAAGAAAACCAGAAAAACCCCAGGTTTTATTTTCAGCACTGAAGCTACTTAGCCCTTAACTCATTTAATACTATAAACTTTTCCCAAAACAATTAAGAAAGGATTTTGTTTTACCACTGATTGACCAGATCAAATGTTTAGCAACAGATTATGTGCCCCAGTCTCAGGAGATTACAGTATTTAAACCAACCAAGGTGGTGACTCAGTTACTGGAGCACCTGCAGAGGAACAGTCTGTTTGAGATGTTTCAGTCAGGCTTTAGAGCTCATCACAGCACAGAAACAGCACTTCTTAAAGTTACTAATGATCTTCTCATAGCTTCAGATCATGGACTGGTCTCTATGCTGGTTCTGCTGGATCTCAGTGCTGCTTTTGATACAGTTGATCACAGCATCCTGTTACAGAGACTGGAACATGTGATTGGGATTAAAGGGACAGCACTAGACTGGTTTAGATTATATTTATCTGATAGATACCAGTTTGCTCATGTCCATGGTGTTCCCTCCTCATACAGTAGGGTTAGCCATGGAGTTCCTCAAGGTTCTGTACTTGGACCAATCCTCTTCACCTTGTCCATGCTTCCCTTAGGGAACATCATTTGGCAGCATGGGATAAATTTTCATTGTTATGCTGATGACACTCAGTTTTATTTATCCATGAAACCAGAGGAGACAGAGAAGTTAGTGAAGCTCCAGACCTGTCTTAAAGACATAAAGTCCTGGATGTCTTCGAATTTCCTCCTCCTTAACTCAGGAAAAACTGAGGTCATGGTGTTTGGTCCTGAGCCTCTCAGGGATAGATTAGATCACATGATCACTCTAGATAGTATCTCATTAACATCTAGTCTCTCTGTGAGGAATCTAGGAGTAACTTTTGATCAAAATCTCTCCTTCAACTCACACATTAAATTAGTCTCTATAATGCCCTTTTTCATTTGAGAAACATTGCAAAGATCAAGAAATTAGTGACATGACATGATGCTGAAATGTAAATCCATGCATTTGCTGTAATTCATTATTATCAGGATGTCCAAAATCTAACCATTCCTTGAGAAGCCTCCAGGTGATCCAAAATGCTGCAGCTAGAGTTCTGACAGGTATTGACAAAAGAGATCACATGACTCCTGTCGATCTAGAAATTTTAAAATTTTTATAACCTACAAGGTCTGCAGAGGCCTAGCTCCATCCTACACGGAGGAGCTAATCATACCTTTTAATCCCATTAGACCGCTCCGTTCTCAGAATGCTGGTTTACTTGTGGTCCCCAGCTCCCTGTCGGTACCTGGACCGGGAGCCGCTTCCACCTATGGGAGGCTGACTCCCTCTCTACTTTTAAAATTAGACTTCAAACCTTCCTCTTTGAGAAAGCTTATAGTCTGTGATTCTGTTATTACAGTTATTTTTCTAGACAGACTAATTATCATATTAAGAAGAGGGTCATGTATTTCTTTGGCTACCATCTTAGTTATGCTGCTATAGGCACAGGCAGCTGGGGTACAGAAAGATGAACCTCTCCTCTCCTCTCCTCTCCTCTCCTCTCCTCTCCTCTCCTCTCCTCTCCTCTCCTCTCCCTCCTGTTTTGTTTGTAGCATATCTATAAATAGAGATTAAAGATTAAATATCACACTCGTCTAACCCAAACTAACCCATAGTCAACCCACAACAATCTGCAATGAAACAGCACTGTACGGATTTGTAAGGATCTGCTTTAAACTCCAGCTATGACAGCATAATTCAAAATGTTTACAAAAATGGCATTCAAGTTTTCAATTGCATAAAACTACGAAGAACTGTCTCATGCTACTTGGTGTCTCATTTTTCAGTGAACATAAATAGGCATTTAATGAAGCTGCCAACTGTGGTTCTTCATCTGTTGCAGGCTGTGGAACTGTTGCATCCACCAGCAGCCCTGATTAGAGCATCCACTGGGAACAGGAATTCTCAGCGGATGTTCATCCAACCATTGCAGAAGTCGTGTTGAAACGACATTTCATGAGCTCTTCTTGTAAGGAAATGTGATCTGAAATCAAAAATGAGTATGCAAAGCATTCAAAAATGCACTTAATCATTGTCAGTTTAGCAGTGTAATCATGCATGTCTACTTCCTTGACCTCATTAGGGGTCGTTTTAAAGCAATCCCAACCGAAACATTTGCCAGGGGACCATGTTTGTTGGCGTGTAATGGACGATGATATGATGGAATGAAGGTCACAGAAGGAAAGAGATAGGAAGACCAAGCCCACCAGGGAGGCTGTGAGCGTGTTGCTGCCTCTTCAAATGAGAGCGGGAATGATGAGAGGTAATATTTTTCTATCCACACAGCCATTTTCATCAGATAACAAATGTTTAGTTAGAACCCTGATTGGTTTGTCTAATTAATGCTTCAATCAGGACCAGTCTTACAAGTCTGGCCATGGTGAGAAGGGAAGGACCATGTTGGCTTGTTCATGTGGGTTTTAACCCAAAAGGATCATTTTTAGTCTCCATGTCATCATTAGGTAAACAACTGTGCTTAAGTCACAATGGATATAGAAAACTACAAATGTTGGCCACAAAGGATCAGTTTTGACTTGTGGGTCAGGCTGAACATAGATTACATATAGCTCTGCTTCTGGGCACTTGTAACCAGATAATATTGATGTTTTTCATATGATTTTCTGTATATTCCGTAGAAAACAAACCACGTCAATGGTCGTATTTGAGTGATCTCTTATTCATGAGAGTGAAGTAGAGGGTTAAATTAGGTATTGAACCAGCCTCAGGCTAATATCAACAAGGCAGATATCAGATCTTAAAAATTATATGATCTCTTTTGAACCAATCCTTAAGCAGAAACATGTTTCTGATAGAATTTCGTTGTTAAGGAGGACTCGGCTTCACACCAGTTTCATAACTGGAACCTGATTTTTTTATCTTTTTGATAACGTACACTTGAGCTGCCTTTCAGGAGCAACTGACAACACAGTATTTGTTTCTTTCAGACATGTTGAGCTATTTTTTTAACCAAGCGTCACGAGGGAGCAAACTCGAGCCTTTATTCATCTCTAAATATGGACAATACAGATTGTTGTAAACATGTATTTCTTTTGTGTTGAGTAATAATAACAGGCATTATTGCCTTCAAACTAATAATACAAATACTGGAGTGTTCATATTCAGCAGTAGTAGCATAGGCGTGACTTAAGTGGGTGAATTCATATATGTGTATGATGGGATGGAGCCTGAGACCCAAGAACTTTGTTGCCAGTGATTGCTGCTATAATTATTGTGCTCATGACAGCAAAATCTTGATTCTTGATGACAAGACTCTGTTGGAGTGAGTCAAGGATGCAGCCAGTGTACGGTAGCACTGTAATCACTCATGTAATCACGATGTTTTATGTAAAAGTCGTGGTATGGTGAACAGATGTGAAGCTGAGAGAACAGTCCTCAGGGAGGCTCTCTGAAAATGAGGGTCCCTTCAATCACTCAGCTGTGATTATTAAGCTGAAATGCTGAAACACCAGCTAATTATTCAGTCACGAAAAGACCATTTATATCCTTTAATATCATTTCATTTATCGAGCTGTTGAGCTCACGCTGTATCTCCTGCCATGTCAAACACCAACAGCCTCCTCTCCTCTCCTCTCCTCTCCTCTCCTCTCCTCTCCTCTCCTCTCCTCTCCTCTCCTCTCCTCTCCTCTCCTCTCCTCCTCCCCCTCCCCTCCCCTCTCCTCCCCTCCCCTCTCCTCTCCTCTCTCTCTTCCCGCCCTCCCTCCCCTCTCCTCTCCTCTCCTCTCCTCTCCTCTCCTCTCCTCTCCTCTCCTCTCCTCTCCTCTCCTCTCTCTCTACCTACTTGAGTTTGTTTGTCCAACGTCAGACAGACAAACGGACAGAAAGACAGAGACACATCAGCTGTCTCATAACCTCTTTGTCAGAGGTAATTACTGTCATACTACCAATGAGTATAAATGCAGCGACACATGCATCATCAACTGAGGGATCTACTGACATCATAATCATGAACCAGTGAACCCCCCACCCCCCCACCCCATTCGCTGCTTGTCCCCTCACTTACTGGCAAGCTGGGAAATCAATTATGCACTGCACAATTAGCCCGGAACAGACAGGAATCCCAAAACTGATCTAAGACTGGTCATAGAGGTGCAGTGAGGATGATGAAGAGGATCCCTGCTGGGAGCCACAGAACATCTATCAACAGGACACGAGAGATAACAATGGTGCAATTTAGAGGCTAAAAACATTGCGAACCATTGTCCTGCTGTCAGCAGACAGTGAGTTCATTTAACTACGAGCAAACCTAATCACAGCTGTGCTGCAGCACATGTATCCATGTATCCACGCAAGGTTCCTCAATCATAACCAATGAGCACATCCAAAAATTCAAACGCAATGAAACCCGAAATCTGCACCAAGAAAAAAATGTGAATGATTATACAACATAAAAGTTATGATTCTGTGGCGTAGATAGTAAAATGTAAATGCTATGACATATGGGGATTTGGGAAGCCTCCTTGAAGCAATTTTGAAGAACTTTTATGGTTTTTATTTGTACATCAGCCAGAAGTTGCCACTGCTCTCCTTGTTAAAAAAAATGTGTTTGTATATGTAAATATATGTTATATTTTGCTATTTGCATTTTTGTTTAAAGACTTGCGTGATTGGCAAACTCCTCCAAAATGCTGTGTACTCTTGGAGGTCCAAAGCTGTTTTGGTGGACAAGGAACCTTCACCCACCTCTACATCCACGCTGTGCAGAATAATGAACGTTTCCTTTCATGAAGCAAAGCTTAGCCGCTCTCATCCAGCACAAAAGCTTCTCTGAGGACATTAAGTCCATTTTTCTGCAACAACCTGGGAGGGCGACCTGGTGGATCAACTTTTTTTTTCAGCATCAGTGAAAGCACCCAGGAAGCAAAAGGATTTTAGATATCTGCTGGGTATGAGGACAATAAAAATGAAGCAACAGGTTCAATCGGAGGGCCTCGTGTCTCGATAATATGGGATTATCTACTTCAAGCCCTCTCTGGATATACTTTCACTGTTTGATTCTCTATCATTATTTCTATATTATTAAATGCGAGCAAACTGCATCAAGGTATCTACAGCTCACTACTTAAATGACAACTCGAAATTCACTTATCTGGCGCTTGTTTTGCAGAAAGGGGCCGGAAAACTTGTCAAACAACTCTTAGCAAATCACATGCCGCATGTCACAGCATATTTGCAAATCCCCCATTAGCTCATGACTGCAATGAAAATTAATATAAAGCAAATGAGAAGATGATTCAGAGCCTTTTCAGGGGCCTGAGTGAATGTCTAATGAGGACAAGCTTCGCTCTGACAAGCCGCTGCTGCTCACTGGACGGATGCTGGCAGACAATGACGTGCTTCCATCAAACATATTGAACCTCCCGTCCTCGCTGGCAATGCCGGAATTTTCTATGGGAAATTATTCTAACCTTTATGCTGCTTCAGTTTGCAGCCAAACTTGTAAACAAACTTGTGCAAAATTAAACATATTAAGAATTGAATTACTATTGATCTCCTGCCTGTCTGAGTCTTCTGACTAAATTAATTTGGCCAGTCGTTACATGACCAGCACAAGTTTTCACGAATTTCAGGCCAGACAGCAGCTAGTCTGGTTTTTGTAGACAGGCTTTTGTTTGTGTCATCATATGTCAAGTTCAGTTATAAGAGTGTGCAACAAGGTTACCGATGAGGATTCTTGTCAAAAAGGAATGATTCTAAGCTTTGAGGTTCTGCAGTATTCTTTTCTCTATATGCATCAAGACGCAAAAGTGTTAACTGTGTGTGTGAAGGACACAACTCTCAACTGTGGATTTATTGAGAGGCAAACCTTTGGGCACAGTAGCAGGTTTAGGCTCACTTTTCTACAAATGCTGTCATGTCCTTAGAGTTTACCTTCAATCGAGTTAATCTGCTGTGACTTCATGTATGACACATACTACTGTATTAATAATTTGCATGAGTAAATATAGGGGAAAAGATTCTGGTTTTAGTCCGCACAAATCCACCCACATGTTAGTTTCGACGCTGAACCGAGCAAGGATTTATATTTCTAAATGTGTTCTAAATGTGTTCATGTATTTACCAGTCCCTAAAGTTTACCATTGCTCCAAAATTTCTGACCCCAATTTATCCTCAACCCAATTTTCGCCTTGATATTCCTAAAAAAATGTCATCACTTTGCTAGTGGAATGTATATTCTGGTCTGCACCATGTACAAAAACACAGACAGACCAGCTCATCTTCAGCTGCAGGCAGATTTTAATGTCTTCATCGCAGACGGACATTGACAATCAGGTTTGAAAGTGGCGTCATCTGACAGGTGAAAAACAACCTCTGGAGCAGATGGAAACGATCAGAGGAGGAAAATCGCTGCGCTTGGGCTGCTTCAGTTACCATTGTGCCAAAACACAGGAGTTATTTTAGTTAGAAGAAAGTAATTAATATTTCTGGGAGGTTTTTCTATTTTATTATTATCAATTTAATATGTTGCCTGTGATAATGAAATGACACATTCTGCTTTTGTCCTGGTATATTTCTCTTTTCTATCAACAGTGAATATGCTTCTATTATGGATGAGCTTGTTTGGTTCTCACAACTTATCTGAGATCATGAATCATGGACAAGTGGCACCTTGTTAACGGTCACATTTTCACTTCTCGGGTGTGCTGAAAACAGGGTTTGTATCTAAAAACAATCGTCTTGGAGTTCAAATATCTTTCCTTTAGAATGGCTCTTTATCAACAAAACTAAGTTTTGACCCAATAAAACTGATAAATAACAAATTAATCCATTTCATTGTTGATGCAAAACATTATGTATAACATGTCCTAAAATTGATCGTCAAAAAAATTCCATATTAGTATATAAATACATAGATACTGTGACTGTAGACTTCTAAATTGTGAAGGATGTTGTGCGATTAAGAAGAATTGAAATGCTATTCTATAAGTA
The DNA here is from genome assembly GCF_003711565.1 of Takifugu flavidus. Lineage (NCBI taxonomy): Eukaryota > Metazoa > Chordata > Actinopteri > Tetraodontiformes > Tetraodontidae > Takifugu > Takifugu flavidus. The sequence goes on from NC_079522.1 coordinate 17,948,434, forward strand.
ATACATGTTAAATACAAATTCCATGGATGTAAACATTGTGTAATAATGTCATGTGCTGTAAAATAAAGAAGCTAATGTTGAAGGCATGCAGGCGTAACTGATGTAGCAAAAGCAAGAAAATCTTTAGACTTTGACACACATAAAGAACCTTGATCATTCTTTAAAAATTAAGTGTTTTGTTTGTGTATGTATTTCTGAGGATAACAGTTTACATGCAATCTGCAGATTCTAAACATAAAGGATCATGAATAAATGACCGCCATTTTTAATATGTAAAGATTAGATGACACATGATGGTGGTAGTGCTTTGTGTTCTCAAAATGAATCTCGTGATGTTCAAAAAGCTTGAGCTCGATATTCTTCTTCTTTTCCCAGTTGAACCTCTAGACCTCCACGGGCCTTAGGATGACCTAGAGATTGGCTCCTCTCTGTTCCTACTGCATAAACCATATAAACCTATCACTGGTGAAGAACCACTCAAGCCTCAATCTCTGAAGCAGACGATTGAAGCTCCAAAAGAGGTCTTGCAGCCATATCTGAACGTTCTCATATATGTAGCCAGATCACATAAATTACAGCTTCATGAGTTCCAGCCGTTTCCATCTTCTTGTACTTGTGATAAAATGAACAACATTGTACTATTCCCAAAAAGCAAGAAATGTGGTCCTGTAGTGTATTTTCAGAATATAACTCCTAAATGTGGAGAAAAATTGAAGATCTGCTGGGGCCCATTCCATTGGTCACTAGGCAAAGTTCATAAATACACCCTCACTCTCAGATTCATGCTAATGTGGCTAATGTGGAAAGAGTCGTACTCTTGGCATTGACACTTTCAGTTTTTGATATTTTTGACCATGAACTCAAGTTTCTTTAAAAAGAGTGGATGAAAAGATCGCAGTTCTTTGACTGATTCACATATTGTAGTTCATATTTAGTATTTTGGACTACAAATGGCCGGTAAAATAGTTGATAAACAATATAAAAGCTCCATCATCATCAGATTTGTGTAATTTGTAAAAAAAAAAAAAAGGAAAAAAAAGAAGAGGAAGAAAATAAAAGAAAAGGGGGGTGAATTGTGGGAAATTTAGCACTTTTTACTTAAGACTACAAATAAACATGAAGAGATACATACATACATACATGTGTATGTGCCAACTTTGAAAGTGATATTTTTCTTTTTGTGCCTATAAACAAACAGAAATATTCCAATGGGACTTCCTGTGTGGCATTTATTCTTTGGCCTATGTGGGTTTACTTTGGCTACTCCTGTTTCTACAATTCAAAATCATAAATTAGACTGAAATGTTGCTCAGTGTGTGGGTGGGTGTGTCTGTGTGTGGGTGGGTGTGTTTGTGTGTGTATGAATGTTGTGTCAGCAAATGTATGGATTGATGTTTTGCACTTTTTTTTCTGCTATACATATAATTGATTGAAGTTGCACTGGCTTATACCACATTTTACTCTTAATTAAGGGGTTCAAAATCTGCTGCTACTGTATCTTTATTCATTGCAACTTGTAGCAATTACTGGACCCAATCCAACAAGTGTGCATGCCGTGTTTAGTTTGCTTTAGATTAAATAAGAAGTCATTTAATCATTGAATCTCTGAAAACACTTTAGAAGCCATTTGGTTAGCAAACATTTCAGAATCTTTTGTTATCTTGATATAAGTCTAAAATATCCCCCCACTTTACTGTCACATATAAACACTACACTGCATTATTGGATTATACAAGCCTGAAAAGGCACTGGGATTGGACAGAAATACTTCTGTAATCAATGAACTGGAATGAGAGGAAAATTTGTTTGAAAATCTGATAAGATTTAAATATTTTTAAAAAGAAAGGCTAAATTAAAACAAGCATGCTAGCATGGTTGTTTTCCCAGCAAATCCACATTGTGAGTGACATTGTGTCAGAACAGTCAAAGATAAGAACTTTCACCTTCTGTTCACTGGATTTCTGCAACGTCTGCAGACCTAAAAATGTCTCTGCCAGAGGAAAAAATCAACAATGTACCAAATGCTAGTTTTAAAATTTAATCCACTTCTCAATTAAATATAAGCAGAAGCACTGACAGAAATTCACTGTGAATGAATGGACAATCTGAGCAGAGATGGGCCGGAAACAGCAGAGCTTTCCTTTGTCACGCATTTATGTGATGTTTTTACGGGGATGTTGACTTAAATTGTGATTGTGAGCGTTGGTTTATAGAAGACTTCTGCTCTTACTCTCAATACTCTGTTTCATCATTTAAAGCAGAGCTGAAACAATATGCCACAATAGCTTTTTTGAATGTCTTTGAACTGTCATTAGATAAATGTGGTGTCATTCCAGTTTCACTTTTCTAATTCCCGGATGGCATCTGTGCACATTCCAGTGCAGAAGGCAGCAGTATGTGTCTTTTGTCCCCATATACATGAATGAAAGTTAAATCAATTTATTATTGAAATCATGTTGCCTCCACTGCAGTAGCAGGTGACTGGGCCATGTCCAGGCTGAGCTCTTACTCCACAGACCGCAGTAATAAAACATTATAGAAAGATCTCTCCCCCTCCTCCCCCTCTCTCTGAGTGCAACTACAGGTTTTGCCGACCTCATAGCTTTGCACTGACCTGCTGACCATTACTTTCTGAATAAAGAACCGAATTGAACGCAAAAAAATCTGTATGTTTATAATTTTATTCCAGGTAAATGATGGGAGGCTTTTCCACATTCAGAAGTAAATTTAGTAGAGTTAAAAAAAAAAAAAAGGTGGTGAAAGATGAAAAATGCGAGAGTCAATAACTTAAGGCCAGGAAAAAAGATATGTTCCCCTTTAGAGGGCCTTTTCAACCCCCCTTCATGTTTCAGTGTTCCTTATTTTCTTCACATTTTGTTTGCCTGTGTGCACTTCTCCGCATTCAACATTTCCTGCGGAAAGAATATGTGGGTAATGTGCACAAATGAGCTGCAGGCTGTACACCCTGACAGTCCATCAAGCTAAGTGGAAAGATGCACCGCATGGAAATGACGCTCGGAGCCTGGATGCATACGGCGCTAATCGCTGAAGCAGAAATAAGCAGGAGACATCAAGTGTGTGAGAAATCCTTCTCCTCACGCATGGTGTAAGGTGCTTGTGCATTTTACTTCTATTTATGTCGTTCAAAGCAGGCCTGTAACACAGTTCAATCCTCTGGATGTTATCAAAATGTATCAGGCCTTCGCTGGCTGGAGGACACTGCACCATACCTCCGGTGCATGTAGAAGAGATTTTAGCTCCTTTCTCATTACTCTGCTGTGACTCAGCATTTGCCATGTATAGTAAAAGCCATTAGGAGACATGCAGCAATGATTATGAAATCAATATCAATCCACTGCAGCGTCGAGGGTTTGGTCCTGACAGGTACCTCGGCAAACACAAAAGATTCTGCCTCACTGTGTGACAGAGCTGTAAATAAGGAGTTCCACAAAAAAAAAAAATGAAAGTTGGATCCTGTCTGCTGAGTTTTGGCTTGTAAAGAGTATGCTGTTAACTTTTTAACCCCAGCTCTGCTCTCCTCTGACTATTTTTGTCAGGCTCTAATAGCCTAAACAGTTGCTTTGGTTATTG